>NW_028281086.1:0-300000 GCF_059751285.1 Brachycentrus maculatus
TTGTTTTATTGATGAAAATGTTTTTAAATATGACATTCAACATAAATACAGCATGTAAAAAAGGATGATTAGTTTATTATGTAGATTTGGTTACCATATTTTATGGAAAAACAACTGTAACCGGAATAAGTATAATTAATTGGAAACAACATAAATCGTTATGCTATGCAATATTTATTTTGGTGTCATTTTAAAGTAAATTAAAAAATATATCCTAATTATAAAACTTTATTTCTTTCCTTTTCTATACATCATTCGAAAATACAACGAGATAACATAAATTGTTCAGCTTTTTAATTTTTTTTATAAAATGAGAAAAAATATTTAATCTCCATTGGTTTTAAATAACTAAAGAATAATTTCTTGAAAAATTATGCAGATGATTTGTGGCACACTTTGTAAAACTTTATATACTAGAACTGTGTTATTAACCACTTTTATTTTTTGTATTCTTTTGTATATTTTGAAAACTTTATAAAATAAAACAACTTTGTTTTTAACCACTTGTTTATTGGTACATTTTTTTCCAACCGGTTTCGATAAGAACCTTGTCATCTTTAGGAAACCGTTGGAGAAAATCACCAAAAGTAAAAGTGTTTACAAACAAAATTATATTTTTAATTTGTGAACCAAAAAAATTATTTATTCCTGACAATAATACTTCACTTCAATGAAAATGAGCTTAGCAAAAATATTTCTCAAATGCTTTAATTTGAATGTATTTTTTTATTTGTTTAAGAAAATTCCTTTGAAAACTGAGGATATAATTATGTTTAAAGCTTTTTTTATTCTTAAAAAAAACAGTAGAGCAGAATATTACATGCTGATAAAATGATTAAATTAAAAAATAAAAACACTTGTAAACGTCACTTTTAAAGTTTAAAACTATTAATATAAACACGACTAATTTCGAAAACTACAGATGTTTTCATCGACAATTGAAAATTCAAACTGTTAGATGAAACCGTGAAATAAAAATAATAATAATCTCAAACGTGGTCTTTAACAAGGTTTTATTTTATTTTTAACAATAAAAATGCAGTCTTTTAATTTTATTTAATAAATGTATTATTTTTATCCAATCAACGCAATCTCTTAAATCTTATGTTTTCATCAGAGTGTTGAGTATGTAATGTATCAAAATTGACACGAGTAAGTTTTTTTTATTACAATAAATAATAGTAATCCTTTAAGAACCAGGAATACAGAACCGTGTAGCTCGCAGTAGTGTTATTCTCTGGCATTAAATATTCCTAGATCAATCATACGATAAGATACGTCATTATATATTGCTTCATTAATAACGACACCCGATGGGTACCAGGCTAACAGAAGTTAAAGGCGCTTAAGTATAAAGGAAAGATGCTATCTACTATTACGGCTGTGAACATTAATTCTTAAATGTCTTCTGATTATTTGTTAATAAGGGAAGCGGGCTGAGAAGATTGCATTCTCGGCATATTCAACTATAGAAACTCATTTCTGTTTATATGAAAGTTAAATATCGTGTTCACCATTTAATATTGTAATCACCCTTTCAAAACCGTGTACACATTTCAATACTCAACCCCTATTAACTATTAATAATATTACAACCTTTTGAGTGCGTCCAAATACTTGTTCAGAAATCTGGACTATCTCCAATTATGAGTTGTTTTTTTATACTTACTGCCTATGACGGGCTTACGACCGTCATAGGCTGGTTTATGTGATAACTTTACAAACGTGTAACATTCACCAATTCTACCCATGATTGACAACCACACTACTCAAATTCTTGGATGATCTATATATGATTCGATTTCGAAACATGTAGCTTGAATCACTAGAATTTCACTAAAGACATCTATTGGTGAGATGAAATAAGCTTTTTATTGAGAAGACACTCAATCATTTGTATGTGAGGTCCTAATCCTTAATTATAAATTTAAACGAGATGGTCACGAGATATAACCACATCTTTAACGAGAAGAAACAAAGTCCCACATAATGATCATTAAACCTTGTTTATAATAAACAAGGTAAAAAATAAACGCAACTCCCAAAGTAAAACAAAAAACAAAGTGAAATAAATAAAACCTTATCACACGTTTCTCAATTTTTCCGATTATGCTTATCTCAACCTTGCATCCTTTACTTATTACATATTCTACCATATATTGTGTTACCGCATATTTATCCGAGTTATTGCATTCCGACTGCATTCAGTCTATGTATTTTACTCCTTTGCCATTTTTGTCAAAATACACTACAGTATGGAACCATGACTCCATTTTGCATTAAGGAGTCATAATAACCAGTATATATTTACGATTAAATTAATTTATATAATATTTGCACTTACCGCAAGTTTATTGTACTGTTTAAATGCTTGTAACAACTGCTCGTAAAATATCGGTAGATAAAATACATGTTTCTCTCCATTAATCGAAGTTATCTTCATCTCCAGTGTTCTTCGATCATGTCTTACTCAGAAATAAATCAGGCGTGAAGTTTTATCTACTTTCGCAAAGCCGATATCAGCATCTTCATCTCGGAGTGATGATTATTATGGTCCACGTGTTTCGAAGCACGATCCCGGGATAAACACGGTCCCGGGATAGAAAATAACGTTTTCTTAATAACTTTTGCCCGGCTGGCCGCTGCAGTAAACGTCGGAAATACGCCAGGGATATAATTATCGGATTTTACTGTTGTGCGCCATCTTCGAGATTACCACAAAAACAAAGAAGGAAATGATGGTACTCCGAAGATGTGTATACGAGTATAAATAAAAATGTAAATGTCTGTTTGTTAGAAGCTTAAATCTTCTAAAGTTCACAACATTTTGAGTGTGTCCAAATACTTGTTAGCAAATCTGGATCCCTCTATTTTTTTATTAAAATAATTCGGTCCTTGTTACCACATAGATTAGTGACTTAGTAAATAGCGCTTAGGAAAATTATTATAAGTTTTCCTTCTATTTAGATAACGCACGAGTGTGCTGCGTCAAAACAACTAAACTCAAAAATTAATATATTAACATTTTGACATCTCAACATAGGTGAAAAGGTAAATAGAAGTCTGGGTATTTACAAGGCTTACAACCTGTCATAGAATGGTAAGTGTGCACACGTATAACATTCAGCATTCTACTCATGATTAACATCCAAAATTTGAGTAGTGTGGTTGTCAATCATGGGTACAATGGTGAATGTTACACGTGTGAAAAGTGATCACCTAACAGCCTACGAGTATGACTTACGTTCGAAATGTCTTCTAAATTTGTTTACCGATTTATTTGAAATTTTGACAAAACGTTACATTGTTTACGTTACGTTACGTTATATTGATTTTTTCAAACAATTTTTTTACCCTAATGGCAGCGCTATCTGTTGTCAACTTCAATACACGCAATACTAGAAATTTCTTATCACAGGCAGCATACTTTTTGGTAGCTGTTAAAATATTGAAAGCCATTGTGAAATTAAACATGTATGAAATATGTATGCGGTTTCGCGTCTTTTTTTCCTATTAAACCATGCTGAGCCTCAGCAATGCAGACAATGCGTAGCTGAGTATGGCTAGTTTGAGGTAAAAATAAAAGAAAAATATGTTTCTAAGTACATCGAACGAGCTTCCTTAGGATCATCCAAAGCCGTGTATAAATTTATGTTCGTATTTAGCAAAATTATTATGTAAGTGGTTAATGGCTGCAGATAGGAACTTCTATCAGCAGTAAAAGTGATCTATGTGCAAGTTAAGGGGTACTCATAGTAGATTGCATTTCATCACGACCTGACGACGATCAGGATCGAGTCCCGGTGAAGCCGTTTCCCCTCGTAATAAGGACTTCTGGTTTAATGGAAATCTCTACTATGGCTGCAGTATCGATTAAAGTTTATACGTGAACACATATTTTTGTATAATTTATATTAATTTTAAAACAAAGTTGCATTTTAATTATTTATTTTTGTATTATTTTTTTGTACAAGTGATGATTTTCGCTTTCAAATAGGTTGGACATTGGACATACACGTATAATTATTTTTAAATTAATTCATTTTAATATTATTTTAGTAGGTATAACAAAAGACTCATCATCATGGACCATTATCCTTGTATTCAACAGTCCTGATCCCCGTCTAATCTCATATATTCCGGAGCCAGGAGATATACCTTCTGCCCACACCTAGACGACCTTATATTTTCATATTATTTTTTGAGATCTCATCAAGATGAAGAAGAATATGGAAGTCTGCGCATTTACGGGGCTGACGACCGTCATAGGCTGGTTTAAGTGATCACTTTACACATTAACAAGTAACATTCACCAACTTTACCCATTATTGACAACCACACTACTCAAATTCTTGGAAGTTCTATATATATGAACCAATTTAGAAACCTTGTTCTTGAATCACTGGAACTTCACTAGAGACATCTATTGGTGAGATGTAAAGAAGCTTTTTTATTAAGCATATACCTTATATTCTTTCTGTTCTGAGGTGCTATATCCTCTGAGCACATGCCCTAGATAGGACACCCTCAGGACAATGATAATCATATAAACACAGACAATATATATATATATATATATATATATATATATATATATATATATATATATATATATATATATATATATATATATATATATATATATATATATTTATATATATATATATATATATATATATAACGTGGTAATATTTTCCTTCGTAAATTGGGTATATATTAATAAAACAAACAATGTGTTGCTTTGTAATTAAAGAAACGACAGTAAAAGTTTATTCTTAATTAATTTTTACAATAATTGTCTATCTGATTCTGACAGATAACAATATTATATTTTTTCTATCTGATGTCTTTTGTTTTATTCAGTGCGACGCATGCGACATCCGGTGGTAGAACTGTTTTATGTAGGTACTATTTGTAAGTACTTAATAAAATGTATAGGTAGGTACCTAGGTATTTTATATATATATATATATATATATATATATATATATATATATATATATATATATATATATATATATATATATATATATATATATATATATATATATATATATATATATATATATATATATATATATATATATATATATATATATATATATATATATATATATATATATATATATATATATATATACATGTATAAATATATATATATATATATATATATATATATATATATATATGTATATATATATATATATATATATATATATATATATATATATATATATATATTTATATGTATATATATATATATATATATATATATATATATATATATATATATATATATATATATATAAATATATATGTATGTGTGTATATATATTTCCATAAAAATGAGATTTAACACCCTCTTGTACATATGTTAATGAAACCTTAACAAGTAGTATCGTATCAAAATTTATATTTCCTCTTCTTTAATCCTTATTACTCCGCCTTCTTAGCGCGCCATTGATATTGACACTGATGGAAGATAATCTGCCATTTTACGAGGAATCGTGATGATTAATTACCATATTTAAACAGCACAATATGTTTGCGTATCCAATGAATTAACACCTCGTGAATCGCTCTTGCAATCTGCAAACCTAGTCAGTTTATCTTATGACATCTTGCCTACTAACGTGTGATAAGATTAATTCTGCCCATGGCTCTAAAACTATTTCAAAAGGATGCAATTAGTAACATCAGTTTTCAAAGCTGACGTGACATTGAAGTTTGAGAACGGTCACATATTATAAATCTGAGTTACTCTTGTCAATCTAAATACATATATGAGTTTCTCTCCATCCGCCTCCATAGTGTAATGGTCAACTTGCTCGGCACCCTTCCTGGAAGTCCCGGGTTCGATTCCAAAGAGAGGAGTCAAATACAAGTGATTTTTTCACTATAATATTTATTCAATACCACCCTGGAATGGTACCTAAAGCGCAAGACTAATCACGTTATCTTTGTATTATTAATAATTTAGAAAATACTGCTTCGATGTGATGCAGTGCCCTTTGCACCAATGGCTGCAAATTAGGCCAAAAAATAATGATGGAAGCTACTTATATATAACTCAAGTTCATTTGTACCATAAGTATAGTGTAACTAACATTTTCAAAGAATAAAATCAATATTTTAGCTTGTTACTCTAATTCAATATATTTTTTGTATATTTTTGTTAAAGGCGTTTTAAAGTAATGAAAAGGATTTTTTACTAATACAAAATTTAACATATCAACTATAAGCCTTACTTCATATTCAAAGCATCTGATACTACCCTTATGAGAGACAATAATAGTGCTTACCTAGAGGTTATGAACGTAGTTTCTTTCTAAATCGAGAAATAAACAAATAAATTGAAAATAATAAACAGGTTTTCAGAGCACATATGTAGTATCAAAATTAAATTTGAGAGAATATTTCGTGAGCCTTAAAATAAGCTGATTATTTAGAGAAGACAAGCCTGTCAAGTGTTAGAAATAAGGTAGCTTTATCTTGAATTACTATTAAAAATAACAAACTTGTCAACTTAATACCAATCAAAATTTTACCCTTAATCGTGTTGGAACATAAAAAGCCTCCATATAACCAAAATCTTATGTAATGAAATAAACTATTTTAAAACATTAACAGATACTGAGTAAATATTTAAAACTAGTAATAACATACGTTGTCTGGAATCATTACAAATTTGTGTTGTAATATCTCCTAACAATTTCGTTTCATGTTGCGACACCTATAGTATAAATTATATATGTATTATAGGTCTCTCAACTTGAGATGAGGCATCTATTATTTTCACTGAAAGATGATGTTAGTCTGAGCATTCCAGAACTTACAACCTGCCCTAAGTGATCACTTAATAAACTTGTGTATGTCATTAAAATTAGTTACATAGTATTGATTAGCCCGCCTTAAGTTAAGCATACAATAACAGTATCACCACAGCTGAAACATCATTTTACTTTAAAGAATACATTGATAAGTGGTTGCGAAGTGACAAGGTTTAAAACGCGTTTCTTTAACGGAGTGTCAAGTGCAATGTGTGCGTAAGGTTTGAGATCCATCCTACGCCATTCTGTCAAACAAGTGAAGTCTCCCAGGCGTGACTGTGACGGTTGCATTATCCTGGCGAGTCGTTTACCCGTGGCGTAAAGTGGAAACACTAATTCCGCTACAATCTCCATCACGATTCTCCATTCCGAATGAATTAGCGTGCTTCCCTTGAACCGTTCCACATCCCGAGGAACGTTTCCGCGAATATTTTTGCGCATTAATGCTAATTCAGTATTGACGGGTATCGACAAACTGTAATATAACGGTAATATTTTTTTTTTACATTTTGATACCTCAACTTGGAAGAATATGATCTCGATATTTTTAGGGCTTACGACCTCTTTTTCACTCTTATATTTATTCAATATATATCTGGCATTTTTTTTTATCCGCCTCCGTAGTGTAATGGTCAGCACGTTCGGCTACCGTACTGGAGGTTCCGGGTTCGATTCCTAGAGAGGATCAAATAAATATTAGAGATTTTCTCACTGTAATATTTATTCAATACTACCCTGGACTGGTACCTGAAGTGGAGGGCTAATCACCTCTCTTTCATGAGTTAACGATCAAGATAACACTGCGTTTATATGATACAGTACCCTATGCACCATTGGGTGCGGATAAGGAGTTCGAAGTTGAAGTTACGGCCTCTTATAGGCTGGTCAAGTGGTCACTTTACACAAGTGTGACATTTACCATTTAACCCACAATTAATAAACACAGTACCCATTTTTTTTGGAACTCCTACATATATTATTAATCTAATGACAGTGTAACCACAAAAACCTTGTGATTTTTTTATTTTTATTTCCTTATAATGAATATATATTTATGATATAGACAAATATAAATTGTGAAATTTTGATTTTTTCAATAGTATTGACGAAATCATTTTTAAATTCAATGTTTAAAATCAAACACTGATTTTTAGGATGTGCTTTAAAAAAATAAAAAATAAAAAATCGTCGTGATAATTGTTTCTCCTTTTTCGGGTATTACCAAACTACAGTAGCTACTTGTCCTAACAATTGTCACGATGAATTTGTATAAATAATTTTGTATTTTTTTTTTAAATAAAATATGTATACAACTTAATAGACCCTAAAAATCATTGTATGATTAATTTTTTTTTAATATGGTTTTCTACAAATTAAACGACAAATCAATAAATGAATTAATCGTTTGAAAAAAATCATTTTTCTTGCTTTATTTATCTTTGATATCTGTCAACCAGATGCATTGGATCCCAGCAGAAAGTGTATTTTATGTGAGAAAACTTGTGTTTTTTATTGCTTACATCTCAGGCCACTGCGGGACAACTTAATCACCGTGCTCAGCGTGGCTATTCATACAAAGTTCGCACAATTATACACACAACATAGATTAATTAACGGGCAACGTATCGTGGTATACATCTACGTACTTCTTACTGCGTTGAATTTATTGGTAGGGCCCGAGACCAGATCCTTGAGGCACTCCTAATGACGCTACAATCTCGCGAGGGAATCGAAAATGACCGCCCTCTTCTTTGTGAAAAGTATTAATTACCGAAATCAAAAAGCTCCCGACCAAGAGACTTTTCAATGAGCAAGAAGCGATAATGCGGGGTTTTAAAGCATGCCCTGGCCGCTTCTGAAGCAGCTCTTAACGATATACAGGGTGTTTAATATTGAATTGACTTGATTCACATACGAGTTATGGTTTTTGTTTGCCATTTTTTTACCATTTGTTACCGTTTGTGGTAAATTTTGAAGTTTTTTTAATCGGTTTAAATACAAAAAAAAAACATTTTGTGAGTGGGTCTGAATCCTTGTTCACAAATTTGGCTCTCTCCACATTTTTACATCTCATCATATGTAGATGAAGAAGTATATGGAAGTCTGCGTACATTAACAAAGGGCCTCTGCTAAACAAAGGCTTTTCCAAATTAACCATAGATGCTGCCATGAACTCAAACATGAAATAACATAAGATTTATGATACATCAATTTGGTTTGTAAAACGTCCAAATTGAAGTGAAAAATTTGTACTAGAATACTACTTAAAATGGTAGATTTTAAAATATTTTTTGATCACACTAAATCTTGGTGGCTCTTTGCGAACGCATCACCCATACACATACACGCCCACATTGCCTCAGTCCGTCATATCAAATGAAACAGTGGTCAGGTAACAACGCGAGTGAACATTCTTTCGTTCTGAAACAGAGCAAAATAGATCTGGCAAATTTTCTGAAGCGCCAGTGCAGAAAGGTGAAATGATTAACATGCGTGATCCTAAGCTTTACCAAAAGCTTTTGAAAACTTTCTGTTAGTTGGCTTGGTATACATACTTGGTTTTATATTCTTCATATCGTATTGCCTGGATCAACATACGACACGCTAGTACTAATAGCTCCCCGTTCTGACCAGCGTGCAGAATTATTGGCGCAGATACTATCAGATGGATTCGAGTTCTTGAAATAAAACTTTTATGGCATTGCTCTTAAACGCGAGATGATTATTTTAATCTGGATAATAATTCGCGGTCGAATCTAGAATGGGTACAATTAATCACCGTGTGTGGTCATCTAGCATTTATGTATAATTTGAAGCCTTCTCAATATGTTATATTTTGTTATAAAAGACTCCATGGGTGCTTATTTTTTAAAAGAATTCGTAACGCCTCATATTAAGCTTCGTTTTTATTATCAATAGGTAAAAAATAAAATGCTTATATAACTGTATTAAATTCCATAAGTATTCTGTTCTTCTTTGAAACTGAATATAATGTAACATGCAACATATATATGTATGTATATATATATATATATATATATATATATATATATATATATATATATATATATATATATATATATATATATATATATATAAATATATATATTTTTTTTTTGTACGTGTGTCTGTGTGTGTATGTATATTAAACATACAATAATACAGGTGTTGACATTCAATTATGTGAGTTCTATATATAATACATACATTCAAAGAAATCATTTGAGATTCAATAGTTTTTGTAAAATAAAATAACAACTATGTAGTTATTTGTCCACGTTTTATCTGTCGTAACCGAAATCATGATTTCGGTTACGACGAAACCCAGTTGCTGGTCAAATAAAATTCATGTAGAAAAAACACATAGTTATTATTTTATTCTATAAAATGCAGTTCCACCATGAAATTTCAGTGCAAAACTTAAATCCACTCAATAATTATTTTAAATATTGAATATACATATTTATTAACTGTTTATGAATAATCCAAACGTCGGAATTAATCGTCGCAACTAGAGAATTGTTTTTTATTTGTTCGTTATGATGTTTGTAAAGATATATTAGTTTAAAATGAGAAACAAAAAATATTACATGGAAGCGTTTGAATATTTTAACGGTGTTCCGTTTTACCAAGTAACTTAGTAAAAGATTAATGGTTTCGGTCAAACAGACAACATTCCATAATTCATGTTTGTAAGTCTTTATTTAATAATTATTCCCAAACGGAATCAAACAAATCTTGTAACTCTCTCAACATGCTACATTTTTTTGTCGACCTCTATTTCGAGAGATTTAATTAAATGTAAATTAGGATACCATAAACGAGCTTTAACATGATTTACCCGTCAGCGTCGCCATGAGCTTACTGTATATGTTATTAAAATGATAAGATGTAGTCGTCAAAAAAACCTTTCGTGCGTTTCTAGTTCATACTTCCAGTTTCTCAATATTATTTCATCTTCGTTCTAGCCATGGAAGAGACGATTACTTTAGAAATAAGTGCAGTGATTAACAGTGAGAAAACAGTTAAATCTATTCGTGTTTGAGCGGATTATCTTGTTCGAGTGTTGAAGACCATCCGTCAAAATGTCTACCACAGCTAATAGCCAAATAAAGACTGCCAGTTCCGCCAACATTCTCATGTGCAGACAATGGTGGAAAGTGTGCTGGATGTATGGAGACCAAGAAAAGTACTACAGACAATTGTATGGAAGAAAAGCGACAGGGAGAAACTTTGCTCCAACAAGCGGAAAGAAAAACGGCGTTCAAATCTCAGAACTCAATGACGATTTCCTTCTTGGGAACCCCAATGAGACGAACGTCGCTGATGTCACATCTAATGGAATCAAATACAAAAGAAAAACTGAGTCAAAGGTACCGAGTCCTGATCCTTACCCCTACCACGATCCTTACCTCTTGGGAGCGAATCCTGAAACCATGTACGGATTTCAAACAGGATCACCTCAAACACCTTCCCCAAGACCGACCAGTTATCCCTCTTACCCTTATACCCAATCGCACATTGATCAAAATAATATAAACACATGTGATGATCCGAATTACCCCTACAGCAGTTATAGAGATTTCAACAATTACCCTGTCCTTTCTAACAAAAGACCACCGTTGCCGCCTCCTATCATGGACATCAGCAGCGCACTGCTTCCTTCATCTCACAACGGTGGAAAATTTGAAAGAAGCACTACAACTGTTTGCAGAAACGGAAGTGCTTTTATAGTAACGGAAGAAGCCACAATCAATGCTGAAGGCGTCGTTAACGCCAATGTGCAGTACAGAAGAACTTCGGTCCAGAATTCTCCGCCAAAGTACGATGGCCGGCAGCTGATGTTTGGAGATAATGGCGAGAACTTCGTCGGATCTGGTGGAAGAGACAGGAAAGGAATCTGCAGCCTCCCAGGTGCTGTCGATTCCTTGGATTGTCTCACCACACAAGGCGTGACTACCACAATGATCACCGTCACTCAGTCAGCTGTGAAGGCGTGCAATGAGTAAGTACCATTTTATGTCATTTTTCCATATGGAAACTCATCAATGTCGGGTTGTGGTCCGGTGGTTAGTATCTCCGAATCTTGAGTCAATGTTTCTGAGTTCTAATCTAACCGACTCTACAACAACATGATATATTTTTTGATAACAGACCTCTCATATCTCTGACTTCGATATACGAAAATAATATGAAATTGAAATATAATATAAGTATGTAAAAAAAGAAACACAAATATTTGTTTTAAAATACGACAACATCCAAATTTCTGGTGAATACTATCTCCCTCTTGTACATATATTTTGTATCCAATTTAATAAGCATCTTTGAGCTTTGAAGTAGTATTTCACGAAAATGGCGCTATATATGTAACCCAAAAAACTTATTATTAGAATAACATTTTTGATGTAACATGTATATTTTTTTTAATTTTTACATAGTAATTACATAGTCTCACATTTTAACACATACATATGGTAGATTCTCATACAAATATAGACAAAAACATATATTTCTCGGTGAAAAAATAGCTATTTTCAACCTGATTTATTCTTACATATATTATTTTGATTAATGATTGTTCAAAAAATTTCTTACAATTTTTTTTTGTAAATTTACATGTCATTTTTGTTTTGATGTTTTGTCAGTTAGAAAACACGTGTTCGGAAAATGTAGGTTATCTCGATAAGCTATGTGTTTCGCAACAAGTTGAATTAATAATGCTGACGCGTTTCTTCTTATGTCATGTTGGATATCATTGTAGCTCCTATCTTAATTATTCATCAGCTATTAAACTCAATTTACCATTTTTTCATCTAAAAACATGTCTAACTGCTTTATGGCTAAGTACTGCATAGCAATTTAGACTTTTAAGAACATATTTGGTGAAACTTAGCGCATTAAGGCATTTTGTTCACAAGGACAATAAGAAGACTAGGATCATCCCCTGCCATCTGTAACTGTTTATCTGCATCAACAAGCAGCTTTCCAACGTAAAAAAAAAACCATAACATTTATGGTCTTAATGATAACAATCATGATAATGTAATATATGGTTACAACATTTTGAGTGTGTCCAAATACTTGTTCACAAAATCTGGATTATCTCCAATTACAGGAGTTATTTTCAAATTATTTTTTGACATCTCATCAAAGATGAAGAAGAATATGGAAGTCTGGGCATTTACGGGGCTGACGACCGTCATAGGCTGGTTTAAGTGATCACTTTACACACGTGTAACATTCACCAATTCTACCCATTATTGACAAATTGTATATATCTACAAATTCTTGGAAGTTCTATATATATGAACCAATTTAGAAACCTTGTTCTTGAATCTCTAGAACTTCACTATTGGTGAGATGTAAAAAATAATAATAATAAAAATAAAATAATATGCAATATATGGTAATATAAACGATTAAAACATCCTACTGACTCTTTGACTAATATCCAAGTGATTCCGAAATGTAACTACGGCTTATGCAACAGCACTTAACATCCTTCTACTGAGCAAAACTTTAAAAATTGTATATAGAGAGTTCAAATGTTAAAGCAGTGCCAGATGACATGATGAGAATAAATTTGAACATATTAAAAATAAAATAAAAAAGAGGTTAGAAAGCATAATATTAATGTGCACTTGACAATTTTTTTTATTTTTTTTTTTAAACAAAATTGTATTTTTTATTTAAAGAACAATTTTAATCTTTTTTTGCAGAGTTCCACCAAGCCACCGTGTGTGTCTTGTCGGTGGAGTTCTTTTTGCAAACATTTTTTTGTTTTTAACCATTTTAACCTGATATACACACAAAAAAGAGAAATATTAAGAATAAAACTATTTTACAATTTTTATAAAAATAACTCTTGATCTTAATACTTGACCCATTCCTTTATTTTGCCTTTGTTCGATATTTTTTTTACAATAATGATATATACTGCAAAACGAATATAACTTATGTAAGACAAATATTTTTTTAGCATATCTTCCCTCTTAGAAAACTAAATTACAACCTTGTTATCTGACGTTAACCTTGCGAAAATTTTAACTCTAAAAATACTGAAATTATTTTCTTCAGTTTATATTTCATTCAATTCAGTAATCCGTGAGAAACGTCAAAACAAACACCGTATAATTTATTTAAATAGATTAATTGCAGACAATCATACTGCACGTACAAACGTATACGTAGTTGTGTGAATTTCATACGTAAGCTAATTAAACTAACGGAGTAAGTAACAAGGCAAAAATACAAACAAATTAACAGTAGATTTTTAATTTATATCTACCTGATGCAGATAAAACGATAAACATGAACGATATAATTAAGTTACTCTGTACGAAGATAAATCAAGTTTTATTTGGTGATTATAACGTGTCTTATCCATCAACTTGACCCAGTTTATCTGCAGAAGCGTGGTGAACGATGTGCTAGAGCAGGGGTACGAAACCTCTTGGACCAAAAGAGCCAAACATGAGTACAAAAAACGGTTAGGAAATTTTTGTGAAGCCAATTTTTACAACATTTTGAGTGTTTTCAAATACTTGTTCCCAAATCTGGGTTACCTCTAATTACAAGTTTTTATTTTATTATTTTTTGACATCTCAACATAGATAAAGAAGAGTATAGAAGTCTGGGCATTTACGGGGCATTTTCATCTCACCATAGATGTCACTAATGAAATTCTAGTCATAGTAATAGATTTTCAATCAGAGAGCCTTCTACTGGCATATTGGAAAATGAAAGTGGTTTGAAACTATGTAGTGTGGTTTTTTTCTTTCCAATATTTGCATTTTTATCAAGAGAAAGGTTTTATGGGGACTCATATGTACTTAAACGGCACCATCTCTCCTTCCTCAACCGAACATAAAATGAATAAGCGCAACAACAAAAAATCTGCAAAAATGTTATTTTAAATTTAACAAAGTCACACAAATTGCTTAAAGAGCCACACGTGGCTCGCGAGCCACACTTTGCGGACGCCTATGCTAGCGTGTTAGTTGTGAAGAGTTCAATTCCCATCAAACATATATATATGTTTTTTCTAACCCATTCATGAAAGCTGTAATCGTTTAGAAACTTGATTTAAAATGTATTATGTTATCAAAATTAAATAACGTTTATTTATATTACATACCCAGAGAGATACTCAGGTCTTTGATTAATTTTTAAAGTACGAATTAAATGTTGTAATTATTACCATTATGTATTTAATACTATATTACTTTTTTAAGAATTTTAATGCGTTCATTTTTAGTGTACTGTAATTATATTTTTAATTTAATTTTTACTTTCTATATACCACTAATCTTTAAAATCTATTGTCTTACGCATGTCGATGCATTTTGCATCATTTTAAAACATTTTCAAGAATTTGAAAATTTTGTTAAAAATTCATAGATTTTACCATAAAATGACTGCCGAATCAATTTTTTCAAATTACTTTGATTTCTTAAATTTTTGTAATATTTTATACTATACACATATTTTCAATATCAACACAAGTGTGCAAAAGTTTTTTTTACGATCGAGATATAAGTCTTTTAAAATATTTTTCATGCAAATTTCGTGTTTTTGTATTTCTTTTCAAATGCTTTTTTCTCTGCCTCTCACGTATTTCTTGTTCTTTATTTTTAACGCGGCACTCGCAAACATTGAATTCATTTACCGACCGGCTGCGCGAGGGGCCAGACATGTATACACGCCCCATATTTTTTAAGAATAAATTTTGGTTTTGATTTTTTTTATATAAATTGATATGATATTATTACAATTTTTTACTCATTATCTTTCAAGGAATTAAAATTCTTTTCAAAACCATAACATTTTTTTTATTAAATATTAAAACGGTGTTCTAAGCAAAAAATCAATTACGTCTAATAAAAACATGGTTTAAAGAAAATTAAGTTGTGATTTATTGAATACTGGGCCCTTAAAATGATTCACGTCTATCACTTGTACTCGGCTGTCCAAACTCAAAACACAGTAAGGGACATTTTTTTAGTAATACTTTTTTTGCATTTTTGGACTAAGTAGATTCTACTTAGTCCAAAAAAACGTACAACAAAAAAAATATCCCTTACTGTGTTTTAAGTTTGGATAGCCGTATTGTGCTGAACGCGCATTTTTTTTCTTCTCAATTATAAACACTACTTTTGTATGTGCCTATATAGAACGCAGAGTAAGATAGGATGAACATTGCTACTTTGTATATATGCAATGCACGCCACTGCCTTTACGAGTACGAGTAAAATGCAGAGGTTTCAAAATTAATCGAAATGTCAAACCATCTGTCAAATGTCAATCAATTGTTTCGAACTATTTTCGTAAAAGCAATTACTGTGGATAGAGTTGTACAAATATGGTACCAAATCGTTAAACGTATTTTTTCAACTCTAAAATTTTGTTGCTATAAACCAATGAAGGAAATTTAAAATAAAATAAATAAGATAATTTTAAAAAAAATAGGAAATTTTAAAGCTTCAATTTTTGCAGATATTTTCATACATTTCAACAAAATACGTAGATAAATGGAAAATTGTAAAGGAAACCTATTTATTTTCGCTACCTACCACCAAAATGAATTTCAAAACAAAATACATAGGAAATACAAAAATATTTAAAAAAAAATCAAGTTTCAATCTTAGCAGATATTTAGACACATTTAAACAAATTACGTACCATCCACTTATTTATTTTTCTTCATACACATAATTACAAGTTCCAATTTACAATTATTCACCCTCACCGGGTTTACCCAGTGAATTTTTTTATAGATAATAGAAGCGGTTATTCAACTTTATTACATAATTATCAAAGTTCTTTTGACCAAAAGAGCTATTTGTTAGGATTTGTTTGATGTGTTTCTGTGATTTAGACCTTGTGCTTCTATATACTATTTTTAAATATATTTTTTCAACATATTGCATGCATAAGAGTAACAAGTAACACATATAAGACTCCCTTACAATATTTTGAGTGTGTGCACTATGTTTCAAATTTGAACTACATAAAGAAGTTCTAAGACTTTAAGTAGTGTGATTGTCAATCATGGGTAGAATTGCTGAATCTTACACGTGTGTAAAAAGATAACTTTAACCAGCCTATGACGGTCGTAAGCCCCGTAAATGCCCGGACTTCCATATTATTCTTCATATATGTTGAAATGTTAAAAATAGTATGTAATATAATATTCCTGATGAGGAATTTCCATTACTCATTTTAGGATTAAGATTTACAAGTTACCTGCAAAAATAACAAAATTTCAAAATAAAGTAAATAATATACGTAACAAAAAACCAAAGTAAAGAGTGCAATATAGTTTTAAAAAAATACATTACAATACATAGTCAGAACGAAAGTAAAATACATACAAGACTAAAAAACAAAACGTTTCCATATAGTGTGTAAATTGAGAAAAATATATTAAAAATTTATAACCTGTGGTATTTTTCTATACTCCTAACCGTTGTAAAGAGTTCAAAACGGTAAGATTGCAAAATCGTGTAAGGTTTATCTAAAATCTTTCAACTTTTCTTTGACTCCGCCACCGCCGTCATCCAACCGATCCATCAAGCAACTCGACTAGTGGTTTGCCAAGAATCATCACGATCTTCAGACGAGGAAGTCGGCTTTCTATAAAAAAAAACACACACACATGGCAATTTGTTACAATGCTCGTACAAGGACTATGCGTAGCGTGACTTTAATAAAACTGTAAATTCCTATAAGCTTATTTTTTTATATCACAGTGGAAATTGGTTCTAACGTAGGTTTGAGGGCTGTGTATTCCTGACTACTATACTGTAACTCTACTATATTTCTAGAAACACACCAATACAAAAAAAAATCGCTTCATTCTTTTATTCTTGTGAACTTAATATATAATATAAGTTTTTTTATTGATTTTTTTTTACAAAATACATATTTAAATAATACAAAATAGTTGGTAAATATGCAAAACATTTCAAATATATCGTTTCTACCTCTCTAATAGAGTAAATACTTGTGTTTAGAGAGGGAGTTCGTTTTACAATTATTCTTTTTTTATTAACAAAGTAAATGAAAACAAAGTAAATAAATCAATTAATAAATAAAATCCTTGGTATGGAGTCTAGGTAGGGGTGAGTTTTATATATTTTTAAAAATTAAGTTTTGAAGGTTTTTTAATTTTTTATAGATTTAAAGTTTTTTCGGAAGTTTATTAAAGTTTTTTTTTACCCACGTACGTATAATGATTTTGAAACGCAAACTTCATCTAATTTATAATTCTTTATTTTATTTTGCTTTATTATTCATTCCCTTTTCATAGGCTTTGTGGAATTATGTGGAATAACATTTAAAAGTAAAAATAAATCACTTGTTTATTTTTTAGGTTATTAATGAACACGCGACTAATTTTAAGAACATTTGTTTTTTTTAGTCGTCGATTAGATGTATCTGTAGTTCTTGATGGTTAACTAGTTTCCTAGTTTGATATAAATTCAAAAGTGGTCTTATACGAGTGTTTTATTTTGAAATTTAAAATTTTTCAATTAGGAGATAATTTAAACTACAAAGAATTGAAGTAAATTTTATGACGATTAATTTAATTTGGTTAGTAAGCTTACCCTAGAATAATGCTTATAATATTAACAAAGAGTATTGTATAATTAAATTAAGTATAATTTAATACTATATAAGTATTATAAAGACATTTTATTTTTCATCCTCCTTATTTCTTCTCCGGCGGATTCCTTTGAGAATTTCCAAACCCGTCTCCTCATATGCCAAAGGATTTTAAGGATATATCCACATCTCCAACTGTTTGACACTTCGTGACAGTTCCTTGTTCAGTGTCTATGCTTCATACCATAGGAAAAAACTGAAAATAAAACATGCTTAAAAACGTATTATTTGATATTATCATAAAAGGATTTTTTATTAATATCTAGGAAAATGGAATATGCGTAGAAACGTATCTTTATACTAGGTGATCAGATTCATCGTAATCAAATAAGAATATAAACTAACGTCCTTCTGTCTCGATATCTTATTACATTGATAAGTATAAGATTTAAAGATTTACTTAGAGACGCCTTAAAACATGATACACTTTTTTTATTATTCTTATTATTATGCTTATTATGTTCAGTCAATAGTTGACCAAATTCTTTTAAAAAACTTTTCACAATCTCACTAATATACTATATTAAAATGTACATTTATGTAAATTCTGGTTTATTTTCTCATTTTATTAATAGTGTGTTAAAATTACCAAAAGATCTCTTCAAAATCGAAAAAGATTTATGCGTTTATAAATAATATTGACGCAATATACGGTAGATATGAAATATCATATAACCACATTTTTTTACGATTTGAATAGACTTTATGAAAATAAAATTAACAATGTGGTTTTCGTCTAAACTTCATCCAAAAGCTATCACTAAAGTTACTCTTTCTTATAGCGAGTGTTTTTTCCTAGAATTTCACTCATGAATTACATGAAATCATAGTAACTGTAAACATAAAGAGTAAATCCACTCACGAGTAGGCAAAAGCGATGAAACTTAAAAAGTTGAAGCCTGAGTAGGGTCATGATAAGCGGTGTTGCATAAGCCGTAGCTAGATTTCAGAGTCACTTGGACGTTAGAGAATTTAAAAAAAAAACTCTTTCTTATCACTCTTTCTATATCAGGAAATAATCATCTATTTTTATTGTAATGTACACGTATCTTGGCTTTATTTAATAGAATGCCATAGTAACGCCTTTACGTCTATCTGAATTATTACGAACCCCGAGAATGCGGCTCTTCGCTAATACGCCCGCCCGGACGCGCGACCTGTCCGTAATAGGAGACCATTGACAATCAGCAGTCATGGATTCGTTACAACTAACTAGTTTCTCTAGCACTTTTAACTGTAATAACAATTTTACTTATACGTTAAGTTGATCGCAGAGAAATACTGGTTTATAACACGTAATTCACACAATTAATAATAATAAAAACTTGACATAAAATCATCATTAAACAGTATAACATTTCAATAATGTGTAATATGTACGTATAAGTTATTTATTTTTCTTCACTTTAAACTTCACGTTTTGTAAATTGATAAACGGTTGCAGTAATTGCTCTACGTCTTATCCACACACATATGGTACATAGGACACCGCGACTATCAACTTGATTATGTCCAATTCTTAAATATTCTTCAGTTCTTCAAACCGTTATCCGCACCCCAATAGTGCATAGGGCACTGCACCATATAAACGCGGTGTTATATTGATCGTTAATACATGAAGGAAAGGTGATCGATCAGCCCTCTGCTTTTGGTACCAGTATAGGGTAATGTTGAATGAAAATTAGAGTAAAAAAATACATTAATTAATTGATTCGGCAGTCAGTTTGTGGTAAAATCAATATTTTTTTAATTCATGTTTTACTTAGTATACGGTGTTTGAAAATGATGCGGAATGCATCGAAACACGTGTCACACTAGATTTTAAGAAATATTGGTATTTATTAAGTAAAACATAAATTACAAATAAAAAAAAGAATGGAAGGATACGGAAGGGGCCTATATCCAGCAGTAAAAGACAGAAGGCTTAAGAAGAAAGTACTATAAGCTTACATTTAAGCGTTTCACATTTTCGTCTGATACAAGCCAACGTCCGTAGTTTGAGTATCGTATGTCAAGGCATTAACTAACAATTATTAAAAGTCCGCTCCACTTTCAACCTCTCTATAGAGAGAAGTATGAAACATCACGAATATTCAAATTTACCTGTATTTTCCTTCCACGATTCCGAGTTGTTCAATTTCTAGTAAACTCTAACTAACAGATAAACGGCGAATAAATTACACGGTTTTTACTACTAGTTCGTGGTTAAACGACCAATGAATTGCTGTGTGGCGTTTACACGGTATAATGTTATGATTTAAATGGCGCTCTCATGAATTGTTACTGCTTTGAGGACAGCCGGCGAATTTGTCGTCCGCTAAATGCGTTGGCGTTTATTTAATTTATTGCTCAGATTATTTTATATTAAATGACATTTTATTCGAGATATTTTTTGCTTCACCACATTTTCATTCAATATTTTTCTGTCATCCGGATGGTAGAAAATAGAAATCACGTCGCGACTGGAATTTATGTTCATTTTTAAAATAATTATAAAAAAAAACTTTTTCAACAAAAACATTATTTTCAAAATTCTTAATCCTCAACTAAGAAACTAGTTTTTACAAAATGTGATTCTTCAAGTATTAAAAAATACAAAAAAAAACAAGTTTGTTCTTAAAAAACAAGCGATCAAATTTCCATTACATCAATTTGATGCAGTGTCCTATGCACCATTGCGGTTAGGATCATCAGTAGTTATTCTAAAATATTCCAAAATGAATTCAGAATACTTAAATGTAACACCAAGCACCTACTCGCGACTATCTCCAAAAGACGCGCCGAATGGATCGGCCACGTGCTAAGACAAGAGGGTTTCCTGCACAAAATAATAGAGGGGACGATCGAGGGAATAAACGCCAGAGGACGCCCACGCTGCAATTACCTAAGCGACTTATGTAAAGACATGGGCTGCAAGACGTATGAGGAGCCGAAGAGGACTTCCAAAAATAGGCGAGAATGGCGAAAGAGATGTCATCTGTTGCTACAGACCAATCCGCAGGATTGAGACCAGAGAGAGAGAACACCAAGCAATTCCAAAAAAATATAAATATTTTTTGACCAAACACTTCAACCAAATATCTTCTAAGAACTTTAGAAATAAGGACATTGAGGTACATAACTGGAAACAAGCTAAGAGACCGAATAAGTCATGGAAATTCAGAAAATGTGTATTACGGAGGATATAGTCAGATGGGGAAGACAGCGAAGACGATTGCTGGAATATCCGTGTCAATATTATGCAAGAAATAAGACAAGCCTGAAATGCTCTTCAAGAGAGCTCAGACGGAGATGATCACCTGGAAGACCTCCAAAGTGATTTCGTGACAGTTGGCAGTCCACTTCACAAATGATGGATAATGGAACAGACAGATCCGAGGATCTATGATAAGGAAGAAGAAGACATTTTAAAAGCCTTTTTACGGATATCAAATTATGCTTACCTCCTAGCTTAAGCAGGAGATGAAAGATTTTGTTGTCAGAACAGAGAAGTGTGGTATTGTGTGTGGTATTGAATGAAAACCTATGTTCAAATGAAATAAACTTAATAAATACGTCGCAAATCCCTCAACTAATGGCTTAACAACCGGTTATATTTTACGAATGTTTCGAAAACCCTACATGCGGAAGGATCTAAGACTATTGCATGTATATAGGTTTTCAGAATCAGTATTATATGGATGTTGGGTATAATGGTGAGCGTTACATAAGTGTATAAAGTGATAGCTTAAGCCAGCCAATAGCCAGGTCGTAAGCCCTGGGATGCTCAGACTTCCATCTCTCTCTATAAAAAAGGGAAATATGATACATTTTTCGTATAAAGTTGAGACACCTTTATAACAGACTTATGTTAGAAGTAGTAGTAGTCCGTCTCCGTAGTGTAATGCGCCTAAACGCCTTTCCTTCATGTGTTGACGATCAAGATAACACTGCGTTTATATTATGCAGTTCCCTATGCACCATTGGGTGCGGATAAGAATAAGAAGTAGTTGTTACATACGTTAGGTTATATCCCTTGTCACGTAATTTCATTCACGTCGAAATGAAATAGCAAACTGATCGTGAATTAATAAATATAACAGGATTGTGAAACAATTAATATTTGCTATGGCCACCGCGTGTTGTCTATTCGCCTCTTCCTGCCTCGGCGAGGGGTCACGATTCGTCCACAACACGTCCTTAATCCAGTGTTGCTATTTCAAACATCTCGCGGCGTGAACGAAAACCTACCCATTACATTGTTTGCACTTAGCTACTTATTCGTGCCAACATCGGGCTTTCAAATTAAAAATTGTAAAACTTAAATACCAAAGTTCACGACAGGGAATGCAGTGTTATTGTGTATATCAAAAGCATTGATAACTTTGTGGTAATATAACACTCTCCTTATCATCCATTGTTCACTTTTTGTAATACCACATTTAAAAATGGTATTACATAAAGTGAACAATGTATGACAAAGAGAGTGTTTCAGTATTACTTATTGATTTGGCGTTTAATTTGTTGAAATTTGTTTTAGTATTTAAAATATTTTCTTGAATGTTTTTCGCAGATACTTTGTGGCACATTTTATAAACTTCATAAAATAAAACAATCTTGTTTTAACCACTTTTTATTGGCACAGTTTTTCCAACCGGTTTCGATAAGAACCTTGTCATCATCAGGGTTTATGTACTAATTCTAAAACATTGAAACACTCATAGTTAGGTTATAGTTAATTACCTTTCCCTTACGATACCAAAAACTTCCACGCACTCCGTACATATGTACTCCGTAGAGTTTTTGGCATCGTAAGGAATTTGATGATGACAAGGTTCTTATCGAAACCGGTTGGAAAAAGTGTACCAATAAAAAGTGGTTAAAACAAAGTTGTTTTATTTTATAAAGTTTTAAATATTTAACTCAAACACTGATGTGAGTCTGATAAATTGTTTATTTTATTTTCAAAACCCAAATTCTTTTGACGATTGTTTCACCTGTTTAAGCATTCACAATGCAGTGCCAATATTAGTTTGAGAATGCCATAACAAGCCAAAAAATTGTCACAAGAAATTATGTTTTTAAGTTTTTTTATAAAATACACAATTAAATAGACTCAAATCAGTGCTACTATTTTCTACACTATTTTCTTCGATCCATCTATCATAGAAACTTCAATTTACCCATTTTTTATTCATTATACTCTTGTATAATATATGTATTTACTAAATGGCGCTATATAAGTTATCCAAATTTATTATTATTATTATTATTATAACAAAATTCCATCTATCTTTCTACCATAAAACCCTCAATTCACCCATTTTTTTTATTCATTAAATTCTTGTAAAATATGTGCAATTACTGACGAATAATCAAAACTACAGAAACATTTATATGTGAGTAAAAAATATTTATTTTAAAAGTAAAACGGAAGCAACAAATTCTCATTCATTAAGAGAAAACATTACAATGATTAAAGAAAACACTTCGTTTTTTACCACTTGAGTTTTATTATAGACTACATGTTTCAGAAGTTAAACTTCCATCATTCCATTTTTCCTTTGTTTTCAAATTCCGTCCCTTGACAAACCCCTTCCCCTTACTTTCCCCTCTCCTTATTTATAGAACAATTTTATATTTTATATTTTAGTTATTATACAGACCTGAATGACGGAAGTTTAACTTCTGAAACATGTAGTCTACAATAAAACTCAAGTGGTAAAAAACGAAGTGTTTTCTTTAATCATTGTAACATGTCTTACCACAAAGTTAATGCCGAAACAATATATAAAATAAGAGAAAACATTAATTTGATGAACAAGAATATCTCACGTTAATATTTTGGAGTAATTCGAGGATGAAATATACTTTAAAAAGTCGATTAAAAATTAATGACTTATATACTAATTAAGAAATGAAAGTGAGATTAGCGAACGTTCTAATCGTCTTCAGCTTTAGAATCTTCAGAAAAGATTTAGTTATATATTTTCAATTAGATTTAACTCCAGATTAGAAATTAATATCACCGAGAAGAGTCTAATTGAATTTTCCAGATTCACTTGTTCGTATTATGTAAAAGTTGGAGAGTGCGAACAAACTAATTCCCACTGTTAGGCCTGCCACACACGTGCGATTAACCGCAGCAAAAAGTTACATCGTGATATGCGCGTATCATGTTGATCGTTATTTGCAATTATGCCAATAACAGTTAAAAACGCTTGACACGCGTTATTCATCAGTGATTGATTTGTCAATAATCATTGCAATATTTAGTAAATGTATTAAATGTGTGACATATATAGGGATTAAAATAATATTTTGTTCATATTATATTTGTCAAAACTCGAAAAAAGTAAATAAAGCAATTTAAAATTAAAATGTAACTTTGTTTTAAAATCCCTTAAAAATTTTAGTGATTTTAAAACAACGTTACGTTTTAATTATAAAATGGAAAATAACAAAGTTAGTGCTTCAAATGTAAATTATAAAAGCAATTTAATTAAGCCACCTGTCAAATTAACGTTTTTTTAATGAATGAGGAGTGGAAGTAAAGGAAGTGTAAAAATACATAATTAGGTTTTTTATTTCTACTTTTTGTCTTTGGCATTTTTTTAAACACAGTGTTCAGTGTCATGTAATTTTCGAGAAAAATTGTGACTTAAAAAATATAAGGGTTAAATACATGGGAATGAAGAATTGTTTAATTTCCTTTGTATGGACTTTTCATTACAGGTGAACAGTAATATATGTCAGGAACCAGTCAATAGTAATTCTAAAGCACGTAACTATGAAAAAAAGGCTTTCTCAACATAGATGTAAAAGAATATTGAAATATGGACCCATCATTGGCTAGTGATCACTTTGACTTTGACATCCACACTACTCATTTTTTTGGAAGTCATGAGTGAGTTCTAGGCAGCAACTATGGTTGATTTGAGTAAGCTTTACGCTCTAAATTTTCAGGTAAAAAAATGAGAACAGGGATTTTTAGCCATCTGTTGACGAGATGAGATGTCAAAAAATAATATTAAAAATTACTTTTATAATTGGAGATAATCCAGATTTGTAAACAAGTACTTGGGACACTTAAAATTTAGTATTTTAGTTGTTAAAGATTTTTTAAAGAAAATTTGGAAATACTAAAAATGTATAACCTTACACGATATTTTTTTAAAATAAAACTTTCCTCTTTCAATAATATAAAAATTTAATATTTTTTTTTAATGTGATTTATTTCAACAACAAAAAAATTACATATTTACAAACGCCATGCGAAAAAAATCATATCGAACATCCAAATAATTAGATTAACTCAATCTTAACATTTATATTATATTTCAACCCCCCTCCCTCCCACTGGTAAAAAGATGCTTTCTTCCGTAATTAATTTATCAGCTAAACAAGTTTCGATATAATAAATTCACTTAAGAAATATAAAACGATGCCGTTGGCGCACTGACATAACGCTTGATTTGTAGCCATCGGTTGGCAGCTTTTATTTCTTTTTCCCAATCTGTATCATGGATATGGGAGTTGTTAATTTATTGCGAATTTTCAAACAGTTTTTTTTTATTACACGCATAATTTTGATCTTTGATCTTACCAAAAAAAATCTCGGAGGATACTAATATTGCTTACAATGATTAAGGAAACACTTATAACAAGAAAATATATATTTTTTAAAATATCCAAACGAATATCTTTATATCAGTAAGCAATATTTTATTTATTGTTTCGGCATTTATTTTGTGGTAAGATGTGTAAGAATGATTAAGGAAACACTTGTTTTTATATCACTTGAGTTTTATTAAAGACTACTAGTAAAATTTTGTATTTCATATTTTAGTTATTATTCTGACCTGACGATGGAAGTCTAGCTTCTGAAACTAGTAGTCTTTAATTCAACTCAAGTGGTATAAAAACAAGTGTTTCCTCAATCATTCTAACACGTCTTACCACAAAGTTAGTGCTTCAAATATAAATAATATGTATGTAACATAAGTTTCTGTAATAGAAGGTATTAATAAAACATTATTTATAAAACGATAAGTCGGAACGTATATGTGAAATTACTACCCGAGACCTGTCTTAGCGTACATATTTATATGTGTGATGCTGTGAAATTACATACGTAGTGCATGATATTCTGATTAAAATATTTTAAATGATTAATGGCTGATAAATCGACGCACTCGAGAGTGGCCTACTTGATGTGCAGAACGATTCAATAAATGTTTGTTAAAATATGTCGAACATCAGTTTACACGGTGTGTAAAAAATATGGCAAAAGAAGGATGAAAGCAGACTGAATGCAGTCGGAATGCGATCCCTCGGACGAATGTGTGGCAAAGCGATGTTTGATAGATGTTCGAATGATGAAATAAGGAAAGAATGTAAGGCTGAGATAAGCATTATCGATAAAATTAAGAAAGGTGTGTTGAGATGGTTTGGACATGTGGAGCGTATGAGTGAAGAAAGAACGGTTAAACAAATTTATGAGGTGAATGTAGTTGGAAAAAGAAGCAGAGGACGACCGAGGAAAACTTGGCACAATCAGGTATCTCAAATACTTGAAAGCGGCCGGGTCAGGAATCGTAATAATCGTCGGGTATGTATGAGGAGATGCATGAATGTGGAAGAGGCAAAGAATGTTTGCAAAGACAGAGTGGTGTGGCGTTCGATTCTCTCTGCCTACCCCTGCGGGGAAGCGGCGTGATGGTTAGTTAGTTAGTTTTAGTTAGTTATAAAAAAAATTGGTTTTATAAAGCTAGCTAGTTTATGACATCTGAAATAAGGTCGTAAGCCCTGTAAATATGCAAACTTCCATATTCTTCTTCATGTATGGTGGGTAGAAATTAAGCATAAGTGTACCATGGGAACAAGAATTTGAGTAAACTCGAAAATATTATGAATAAAAATAATATAATTAATTGATAATTAATGTCCGCCTCCGTAGTGTAATGGTCAGCACGTTCGGCTACCGTTCTGGAGGTCCCGGGTTCGATTTCCAAGGGGGGTGAGAAGATTGGCATAAAGTGAAGTATATTTTAACTAATTCTTTTGTATAAAGGATATTACGTATTATATTTTTTTTATCAGCCATTTTTTTATTATTTCATATTACGGCTCTTTAGGCATGGCCTTTGTTGAGCCAAAATACTTACATATTAATACATTTTTTTTTTAATATTGTTTTTTTTTTTAATTATTAGATTACATACTTTACATACAATACGGCTGTCCAAATTTAAAACACAGTAAGGGACATTTTTTTGTAGTAGGTTTTTTTGCATTTATGGACTAAGTAGACTTCCAAAAATGCAAAAAAAACCTAATGCAAAAAAAATGTCCCTTACTGTGTTTTAAATTTGGACAGCCGAATATATACGAAAAAAATTTAAAGTATAAAGGTTTTTTAATAAAATAATAACACCTGGACTTAATTAATTCACATTCTACCTTGTTCCTTCTAACGAGAAGCAACCATCGACAGACATTGTTCTCAAAGACATGATCATTACTGGAATTCTTAATCTTAAAGATGATGTGTTTGTTTTACTTTTTTTTCTTTTTTTTTTTAAATTTCATATATTTTATATTATTTCGTAAGCTAGAGTATCCCTTAGAGATAAAATAAAGACCTTTAAAAAATGAAATAACTTTGTTACAACCACTTTTTATTAATACAATTTAACCTACCGGTTTCAACAAGAACCTTGTCATAGTCAGGGTTTATATTAATTCAAAAACATTGAAAACATTCAAATACTCTCACCAAAAAACTTCCAAACATTCCACTTTTTTGGTGAGAGTATTTTTATGTTTTTTTTTATGTTTTTGAAACAATATAAACCCTGATGATGACAAGGTTTTTATTGAAACCGGTAGGTTAAATTTTATTAATAAAAAAGTGGTTATAACAAAGTTATTTCATTTTATAAAGGTTATAAAATGTGCGACAAAGTATCTGTGGAAATCATTCAAGAAATAAAATAAAGATTTCACGCGTTTGTGGAAACCTGAGTGTAACTGATATCAATAGTAAGGTAGAGGAAAGGCAATTGAGATGGTTACAATGTATATGATAGAAGGACCTACAACCTGAGGACGAGGAGATCTGACCCTAACAAAGACAATAATTTGAATAGACTAAGGAAGAATTTATCAATTATATTAGTAATTGACTTTCTAAACACCGTGTAGATAATAGTACAAAAACGCTTTAAACAACTTATCATCCGGACGGTAGGTAGTTCAAAGTAAAAGTTGCCGGACACGAACCGCGGACCCTCGCTATTCTAATTTGCTGTAAGTGTGTCATGATTTGTGATGAACCGTACCGCTATTTTTCAATTACATTTACAATTGGCTAAATGAAAACAACTATCACCCATTGAATGACTCACAAACAACAAATATAAGACCTTAGGCCATAAAAATTCAATAAACAAAAATCTTTCTTATCACATCTTTAACAATGCAACACAAAGGAAGAAGAATACGGAAGTCTGGGTATTTTCTGGGCTGGCGAATTGTCATAGGCTAGTTAAGTGATATACTTTATACACGTGCAACTATCACATATAGAATGGCTCATAGAACAACAAATCTTAGACCTTGGGCAGTAAACATTCAATAAACGAAAATCTTCATCTTTACATTTTTGACATTTCAACAAGGAGAATAATATGGAAATCTGGGTATATACAGGGTTTATGATCTGTCATAGGCTGGTTAAGTGATCACTTTATAAAATGTGTGTGATTTTATTTATCAAATGATTGACAACCACATTATAATTGATTCCCTTGATTTGATTCCTTAGGGGGGATCCAATTATATATAAGCGATTTTTTTACTCTAATATTTATTATGGCTACCATACTGGAGGTTCCCAGGTTCGATTCCCAGCGAAGGGGTTAAATTCACTATAATATTTATTCAATATTACCCTGGACCTGAAGCGGAGGGCTAATCACCTTTTTTTCGTGTGTAAATAATCAAGATTACACTGCGTTTATATTATCCATTGCCCTATGCACCATCTGATGCGAATGAGGGTTGTCAAGAAGTTGAAGTCAATAAGAAGAAAAATATTTTTCTAATATTACCCTGGACTGGTAACCTTAGCGCAGGATTGATTACCTTGCCTTTATATACGTAAAGATCACGATAACATCACATCAACACAATGCACTACCCTGTGCAATCTGTCGTGAGCAAATGGACAAAAAGAACATCATTATTAACTTATATCAATTTCTTTAAGGATTTTTTAAGTTGCTGCAAAAAAGATTACTAGAAAATACTTATAGTATTTCTTGAATGTTTTCGCAGATATTTTGTGGCATATTTTATAAACTTTATATGACAAGAACCTTGTCATCATCAGGGTTTATGTACAAAATTCTAAGGCATTGAAATACTCATAGTTAATTACTCTTCCCTTACCAAAAACTTCCAGCACTCAGTACACCATATGAAAATACGATTTAATTTTTTTTTTAAATGTGATTTTAAAAACATGACGATGACAAGGTTCTTGTCGAAACCGGTTGAATAAAATGTACCAATAAAAAGTGGTTAAAACAAAGTTTTTTTATTTTATCAAAGTTTTTTTTATCTGAGATATGTAGATTAATTAATTTATTTCGGAGCAAAAAACGGGTTATTGTAATCGGGTTGTTCGAAAAAACATTTCAAAGAAAGTTAATTTATGAAAATATGAGTGAGTCGAGTGTTAAAGGGAATCTAATTATGCCGTGAGGTAGATGCAGATCAAATCTTAATTGAATTTGTTATTTGCGGCTTTGGCTCTCGTACATATTCACTTCTTAATACTTCGGCTGACTTAGACGATGAACTCTCAGATACAAATTAATTTAATTACTATACAGCCCTTGACCAAATGTATTCCACCAGTAAATCGATGTATATATATATATATATATATATATATATATATATATATATATATATATATATATATATATATATATATATATATATATTTACGACTAGTTTCGAAAACGACAGATGTTTTAGATAAAACAACAATTAATAATCTACTGTTTCAAAATACGTCACCATTATTATCAACGTTTCCTTTTACAAAAAATCTTGTTCCTTAACCCCCCTCCCTATATTTATTAACCTATATATACACCAAAATATATTTTTGTTCGTTAGTTTTAATTTGTACCAGAAGATGAAAACATTTGTCGTTTACGAAACTAGTCGTAAATAAAAATAAAACTCATTAAAGTGGTATATTCAAGTGTTTAATTTTAATAAAGTACACACACATATATATATATATATATATACAATTCGTCAAAATGATCAAATATGGTACTGTAATAAATTATATCTTAACTGCTCTAAGGCGTGATTTCACCCTACAATCGTTGTATGTCTCACTCATATCTGCAACTCAAGTGATTCAACGATTTCAATACTTTAAATCTCGTGCAAACCAAAGAATGATTTCTAAATTTTCTTTTAAAACATTCATAGCTTTTAGGTTTGACATGGTTTTCCTATACTAGCACACTTCAGAGCAGCAATGTCGGTGTGGGCCTTTTTAATGTCTTTCTTTGGCTGGGCCGACACAGTTTCACATTAAATTAGTACGAAATAAATTTAGAAACTGACATTTTATTAATGTCACACACCTACAGGATACTGTTGGATATAAGTAATAACAGCTTACCGTTTCGGTGTGGGTAGCAGCCGATAAACACTGCCTTGTTAGTTTTATTTCACGATTTAAAACAGAGGCCTTGATAATTTTAACGGGGCTATAAAATTAGCAATGGAAATGATAATTATTGAGTCGTCATATATCATTAATTTTACTAAAAAATATATAAAGAATCTCACACTCATATGTTGAATTTATTTAAAAAAAAACGTTATACTAGCATCGTGCGAAAAGAAAACATTTTTAATAGTTTTTACTTTTTATTTACTAGTATCATTTTTGTGATGATTTAAATACAAAAATAAAACACTTGTTTAAGACCACTTTTTGAGTTTAAGATTGTAAACACGACTAGTTTCGCAAACATTTGTTGTTCTCAAATCTAGCCCTGTTCACAATAATAAACTCAGAAAGTGGTCTTAAACAAATTTTATTTTCGTATTTGTTAAAGTATGTAATTCACACTTCTGCTAATATTCTCAAAGGAACAGGAACAACGTCTCGATGGTTTTGATCCCCGTACAATCCAGTATATTTCAGAGCCAGGAGACCTGCCTACTGCCCAAACCTCTTAGACCTTATTTTACCTTTTGTGATTAGTTATACTTCTCTCCTCTAAATACACTTCTCTCCTCAGAGTCATAGCTGTTGCAATTCGACATGTATTTTTGTCATTTATTTTTGTTTTCATGTATTTGTGTGCGATTTTATTCGTCTTCACCGCACAAAATCTGTTTGAGACCCAATATTTTCCTGAGAATACGAAAGCGTTGTGATTGTTCAAGGAGAATAAGATACAAATACAAAGGTATTATCTCCGTGTATAATTCTCTTTAGAATACGCTTACTCTCATTTTCAGCGATGTAAATGTATCGGTCAAGAAGGCATAAACCGTTACGCTTGCACATTAAGTTCACATTCCAGGCAAGGAAATTATTTTTAATGTACTTATTATGTATGATAATAGACATATACGGAAATTGTCGTAATAGTAGAAGATAAAATCATGTAACTAATAGATAATTTTCCTGTTTTAAGTTTATACAAAGAACACAACTTTAATGATATAATTTATAATATAACCCGCATTCAAAGATAAGTATGAAAAGGTATTGGTTTATTCGTATAAATATAATTTAAGTATATATGATGAGCAAAATTTGTATCAGTGTAAATAATTCCCTAATCTGTAATATGTGTGTACACAAATGATTACCAATGCTTTGTCCATGTAATGATCTAAAAGTACACAGTACACATATCAATATTTAAATATGAAAATCAAACACTTGTTCGAGACCACTTTAGGGTATGTTAACACGATTAGTTTTGAGAACAGACTTTTTTTTGGGTAAGCAAATTTTGTATTCAAAGATGGTCATTACTAATTAATCGTTGAATTACTTATATTTCGGATTTTTATAAACACAATAAAATTCAAATTGCCTTTTTTCACCAAGTAACATTAATAATTCTACTCATTTAAGATTTGTACTGACTTTTATTAGTGGAACTGCATTTTTATAGTAAAATAAAAACTATGTACTTTAAATAATAATATCTTATTATATATAATTCTCCACATATATTTTATTTGACCAGTGCTTGGGATTTGTTGTTACCAATATCTTCAGATTGGTGTAAGACTTCATTTTATATACACCACAAGGCAGGAGTTGAAGTATATATGTATGTAGTTTATTTTCCACTTTTATTCAAAGCAAGACTAGGCTTAAGATCTATTATTTGGCCGGCTGAAGTATGTATATACTTTATACATTTGTGTTAAGGACACCATTTTACCTATTCTTCTCCGTCTTATTCCTCATTGCTGAGGGTTGTGACCCTTGCAGAAGCAATGACTCTTCTTCAGTTATCCCTTGACTGCGCTGCATGTAGCGCTCCAACCACCGAGGTGCCTGCTGCTACCTTAACTTGATCGGTCCATCGTGTGGGGATCTTCCTCTCCCTTTCGTTCCCTCTAGGCTACCGATCACAACTAGTCGTTCTAGGCTATCCTCGTTGCCACGCGCAACGTGGCCAAAGAACTATACCTATATTGGACATCTAATTATAGTGTTTATTTCATTATGTGGTTCAAACTAAAACTGATACAACGTATTACTCAGATTTCGAAAGTACTTTTTACTCATATTTTCTTATCCAAACTTCAGTGTTGACATTTATATTTGAAAATAACAGCAGAAACATTTATTTGGTTCGAACTATTTCACAGCTTAAATCCAGTATTTGTGATAGACTGAAAATATTGTTTCTTGAATGTTTTTCGCAGATACTATGTGGCACATTTTATAAACTTTGAAAAAAAATTTAAATAAAAACAACTTGGTTTTAACCTCTTTTTATTGGTACAATTTTTCCAACCGGTTTCGACAAGAACCTTGTCAGCGTTGGAAAAAGTGTACCAATAAAAAGTGGTTAAAACAAAGTTGTTTTATTTTATGAAGTGAAAATATTGTTCTTCAGCTATGTTAAGATATTATATTAATCTTGATTTTTAATTATCAGGTGGGTAAGTGAGAACGTTTCTATTCCAATTCTCCATCAGCAACGTCAGTCATCACTCAACGTTAAAACAACCAATTAAACAGAGCATTGTTGCAAGTACCTACCCGATGTTTGAGTAAGACCCAACGTGATAATTTATCATGGCGTGCTACTGAACAATGCAACTTAGTTGCGACAAGAAATTTGAAAAAGTTTGTGTTCTATATTATAATAATACCTCAAAAAACCTACCTCATTTTTCTTCTTCTAAATTATGTGTGGAATTTTTCACTGTAGTGAGTTCTTAATTGGCATAAAATATTTTAATTTGATGGCAACACTTAAAATGCTTTGTAGTTTAGACTGGAGTTTTACGATCGGCGCAAATTCTAATTGGATCTTGTCACGTATCGTATAACAATATTAAGCTAGCATTTTCCCCAGCTTCTGAATGTGCCTCACATATTATTTTCTCTTAATTTTTTTTATTAATTTGTGACACTTCAAAGTAAATTGATGTGGACAAAAGTTTTCTAAATATTGTGAAGTATATCATACAAATTATCAGACCTGCAATTTTCAATGGTCGAATAATGGACGATGTAAAACGCCTACTCTAGGCAACTAGAAACTGCTGAAATGCTGATGCTTGGATGGTCAGCTGGAGTGTCCCTTAGATACAAAATAAAGAGTTTACGCATTTATGGAAGCCTGGGTGTAACTGACATCAGAAATAAGGTTAAGAAAAAGAAATTGAGATGATATGGGCACATAGGACGTAGAGAACCTGAACATATTGTAAACCAGGCGATCGCATGGATCTTCCTCGAAAGACATCTAGAGAAAAAACAAAAAATTCATGAATGCTACAGAAAAATAATACGATTCAAAGGCCTAGGTGACGTTGTATATGATAGAAGGACCTACAACTTAAGGACGAGGAGAGCTGATCCCAACAGTCTACAAGTTCGATAAGTTGGAATGGAGCCAGGAAGAAAATGTCTCTTGGTGACGATTGGGCCGTTACCAAGGTTAAGGCGATCTCTATCATCGTTTTAAGCACCGCAAATTTATGTGAAATGAAAGCAATAATCTTGATCGTTATAATAACCTAGAAAAAGGTGTTTGAACGGCCGTAAAAAAATAATTGTATACTCTTTTGGCACGTCTGATACCTCAATACCGCAATATCGAATTGCTTCTAATATACTAATCTGAAAGGTAATAAAGATGACGTGTTTTTTTCATTTTAACCATTCAATAATGAAATTTTGGACTCAATAATTAATTATGCGGTCTCTTTGTGGTGGTAATATCTGATAATTGAAATTTTGAATTACCTGGTAAATACCACTATTTATTAAATCTAATATGGCACGTGTTTCGATGCATACCACATCAGTATCAAACACGATGTTTGATCGTGGTGCGGATGGATTTTTAGAAGTAGTGGTATTTACCTCGTAAATTCTAAATTTTTCATTTTCAATTTAATTTTTGAAAATTAACTGAAATCGTATTTTTATATGTGCACTGAGCTTTTACACGATTTAACTGGATCTGTACATGGGGTTTGATTGAACACCTTGCTTTTATAGTTTTTCGACCACAAATAACCTTAAATTATTCGATATACTGTCCGATGCACATATGGATGTACATAAAAAGACAAAAAATAAGGTGTAATAACTGTATTTCATGATATCAATAAATAATTCTATTTTTTTAGCAAAAATACTCAACGAGTGGTAGCAAACAAACCCGTTTTCTGTTCCTTGCGTACGAAATAATACATTTTATGTGATTAATATGTTTTATTTGGGGCGCTAACTTTGTATTTTTTTATTTTAATAATTACAAAATAACTTTTTTACAAAATTACTACATTATTATTTTAACTTTTTTATAACGTCGGTCAGTTTCAAAGCAAACAGCTTCTTTTTCAAAACCAATTAATACTAAACTATCTACTGGAAACATACAAAATCCATTTCTTAAATAAAATTGTATCAAATCATACTTAAAACCTTTACCATAAATACATTTAAGCATCATTATAATACAGTATTTTAACTCATTAAAATTTATTTAATTTTGCCAAGAAAAAAATATACAAATCATGGCCCTATCATTTCAACCCGTGACTTGTATATTACATAGAATTTCGTCTACCCTCACACCAGTTTGACGATGTCGGTTACGACAAAACTCGGTAGCTGTTCAAATGAATTTCATGTGGAAAAAACTAAAAAGTTTATATTTCATTCCATTGAAATATACTAAATGTAGTCAAAATGCCATCTTTTATACGAAGTCACGCAGTAATTTTATAACAAAGTTATTTTCTAAGTTAAACTATACATGTTATTTGAACGACTAGGTGTCGATTCGATGTTTGTCCATTTCAAAAGCAGAACTCATAAAAACAGAAAGCTCAGAGATAATAATGAAATTTAATTAAGTTTGCATTCCACACATCACAAAATAAATGACTTATGAGTTTTTGTGTGCCATATTTCACTTCCACCGCCGAGCCGCGGTTTTAATCTCGGAGAATTCAACTGCGGTCTGAACTAATTGACAGTCTAACTTTCAGCCACAAAAAAACGCTCTATTGTTCAAAAGGTCACACAATGTGTGATAAAGTGGATACGTACCTTAAAACTTTGGCACGGATTTTCAAAGGGAAATAAATATTTTTATTTTCTCTATGACAAATTGTCTCAACCCGTTTATGATTTGTTTTATAGTAAGTAATATAAACCTCAAAAAATATGCTATGGGATGATTTAAATAATATGAATTATTGTGTTATTTTTATATACAATATCAAAAAAATAACAATGCATGAGACCGCTTTTTTTAGTTCATCAGTATACGACTAGTTTAAAAAACTATAGCTTGATTTATGTTTTGTACTGATATTTCTTGGTGGAACTACATTTTATAGATTAAAATAACAACTATGTAATTTTTTCCACGTGATTTTTATTTGACCAGCAACCGGGTTTCGTCGTTACCGACATTATCAGACTGGTAATGATGTCGGTTACGATGATGTCGGTTACGCCAATTAGATGACAGCAGTCTGATGATGTCGGTTACGACAAAACCCGGTTGCTGGTCAAATAAAATGTATGTCGAAAAATTTACACAGTTGTTATTTTATTCTATAATTATCTTTATTTTTAAATCATTTTGTTTTCAATGAAATTAATGCCAAATTAATGAAAAATATAAAATCAACCTATTTTTACTTAAAATTGTATCTTTTTGATTGCTGCATTTAAAAGTTCTGTCCAATTTTTTTTTAACATCATTTTTTGGAGTAAAAACTAATAGCTCTTTGTAATTCTATAATAAACTAGCCCTTGGTATCTACTTTATCATAAAATACTGATGAATATTTAGCAAAATGCAAAATAATACATACGTATTTGCAGCCTTTTACAAATCCTTCTTCCGAGGTAAAAATTTCACTTTTTTAATTTTTCTTCTGAAAAAAGTAATATTTCTCTTCATTCTGTTTGACAAACGTGGCCGCAATACATTACGATAACTTTCATCGCAAGATAATCTTAAACGAATTTAACCTTTGAATACAATCTCGAATTTGCTTTCAAATGAACAGATAAATCTACGCAACTGTAAAATTTATTGCATGGAAAATTGTGTGAAGAAAATTTTTAATTGAACAAAATAAATAATATTATTGTACGCGTTGCGATTTAATTAAACGCTTACAAAATGTTATTTTTCAATTGATTTATTACTTTATTTTATGAAACTTTTTGCAGTGGGTAGTAATTAATCATAGATTTCTTTATCTCGTAGAAAAATCAATTGTTTTGCTGCGTATGCTTGAATGAAACAAGAAATAAAATATGCTGCGTATGTGAAGTATTGTGAAGTGGCTGAAATTAAAATTCACGGAATATAATAAATTTATAGCTGTCTCAACTAAAGATGAAACGTCTATTGTTTCATATTATTTATTTATTTATTTTAACATATTTCACATATCGTTCACTCCTTTCAACAACGTCATATATCAAAAATCGACAATTTTCAGTTGTGTGTTTCATGTTTTCGGAATTTCCAGAAAATTTACTATATCCTAGCAAAAGCGGCATATTTTTAACTTAATATTTACCCGCTACAGGGCAGAAAATGTTGTTTTTGCATTTTTAAGAACAGGTATTGTTTAATTATTTTTTTGAATATACTAAATTTTTTTCAAATGGAGAAAAAACATTCAGGTTTTACCTAAAAAGATCTATTGTACAGTAAAAAGTTCAGTAAGTGCCTTGATATTTGTTTTTTATATGTACATTTTATTATATTTTCGAACTTAAAGTTTTTTTTAAAGTCTGCGTAATCGGAGGGCATGTATGACCAGATTTATGGATGTGAAGGAGGCGAGGAGTGTATGTATGTCAAGACAGAAGAGTGTGGCGTTCCATCCTCTCTGCCTACCTCTGCGGGGAAACGGCGTGATGGTAGTAGTAGTAGTAGTAGTAAGTTTTTTTTTTTTATAAATGACGTTGTTGAAAGAAGTGAGCGACTTATGTAATATTCCCGATGAGTAATATCCATGACTTCTTTTAAGCCATGAGATTAACATAACAAACAAAAAAACTAATAAGAAAGTAACTAATGTGAAAGGAGATGGAAGTCTGAGCATCTCAGAGCCTATGGCCAAGCATTTGACCGCCTCAAGTGATCACTTTAAACACTTACGTTAACCATTCTGACAACTATTCGTTTAAAAATAAACATCTTTTTCCAGCACTATTAACTTCTTGAGAATTGTAATAAACAACCGATTTAAAAACGTCAGTGTCAACAACCTTTATATTTTAGTAAAATACTAATATAAGAAACAAAAATCGTATTATTCCTTTTAGTTGTCTCAACCCAGTCAACTAGACACTGTTCCAAATCCGATAGTACATAAACGTTTAAGAAGATCCAATATGTTTTCAACACTTCACCTCTTTACCACTGAATTTCTAATGAATCACGATAAAACTTTTTTCTTGATTCATTAAAAATATGGTGCAATCGCGAGAAAAAAAATATATTATTAAAAAATTTAAAACAATCAATTTTTCTACAAAACAATTGAAAATTAATATTTGTTGCATCAATCAATGTTCTTTATTATAAATTAAAGCAGTTTATATCAATATAATTAAATTGCTTCTCATGCATTTCATTTACAACACAGTTTTAATTTTTTAATCAACACTTATCTTACCGTTATGGCATTATCGAGTTAAATTATTATATCTCGACTCAAGTCCTTACGGTATAACGGTTCGATACGTCTTCTTCACATAGATTTTTCGGCAATTTCAGTCGATGTTAAAAGCACACATTTTGTGCTAACATTTTTAATGGGATCATGTGAAATTCTCCAAGGTGTTGTACTTCCCATGACTTTGATTAAACTCAGTTCTATTTTTCTTTGAATTAAACCGTATCGGTTTGATATGCATATCAAATCGATTTTGTATGTTAATGCACTCAAATTCAAGTCGCGTTATTTAAACTAATTTTTCTTAGTTACTAATTTCACATAAATTCACACGCCAGCCACTCGTCCATCCTAAGCTAAATACTTGAATGAGCATAGAATATATGAATATTCATTTGAATATTTGGTTACTTTTGTGAGCTTTTAACATGTGCCAGCTCGCTAATCCGTACGTAAATCTTGCAGTGGGTCGTTCAGATTAGGGAATCGTTCAGATTGTTGAGTATTTTTACAAAAATGAATGAGAAAAAGTACATTTCGGTTCTTGAAAATACTCATTATTTGGCATTTTTCTAAGGTACTGAATGATTAATTGAAAACCTAAAAAAAATATTTTAGCTTAAGAAAATCTTATTTTTTTCTTATAAACCAATGAACCTAACTAAGAAATCAGACAATTTTTGAAACTGGCAACGTTCGGATTACAGCGCGTTTCGAATTTGGTCTTTTTTTAATTGTACTGGCATTTTAAGCAAATAATAAAACAACAGCTATATTGTCATTTCCTTTTTTTTTGTTTGACCAGTGACCGGTTTTCATCATTAAAGATATCATGTTTAATTTTATTGTAAAAATAATGTAAAATAATGTATTTCTATCTTTTGTTACAGGTAAGTGCTACCATTCTCGTGTTGAGGTATTTGATACAACGAATGCATGTTATACAGCAAAAATTATAATATGCAAATCAAGGTATGTATGCACTTGTGTCAAATTCTTAAATATATACATTGTGTTCATGCATAACAACCTGAAAGTCAATAAATAAAACTAGAAACTAATAAAACTAGAAAATAAATAAATTCAAACAAAAAATGTAAAACAATCATTATTAAATCAAGCTCGAAATCAAGCCCCATTTATTTCTTTTAATATAATACTCTATATAAGTGAGAATTTAATACCTTTAATTCTTTTCCTTTTAATTAATTTTTCTTGTAGACGTATCACTCATGCTTACTTTTTACTTTTCTTTTTACTTTTTCATCTTTTTTTATTTTTTAGTATTTAATTTTATTTTTACGTTTTTAATTTTTTATTTAGTTTTCTGTTATTCAAGTATTTTGTATTTTATATTAACACATTTATTCTAGTTCTACTTCTTGTAATATCTATTTTATTCTTGCCAGTGCCCTTTACTATGACCTAAATTATATTGTGTACTCACTCACAGGCCATGCCTTTGTGGGATATTTTTTTGTATTAACATTTTATATTTATTTTTTGTTTTTGTATTTATATTATGTTGTATAATACCAAAGAATTTAAAATAAAAAGAATGAAAAAAATAATACAAAATATTTTCACGGTAAAATCTTTGCGTAGAAATCTTTGTTCCGAGGATTCAACTAAGGACTAATGATTCTATTTGTATTATCATCTCAGCATAGATAAAGAAGAATATGGATATCTGAATTTATAAAAGTCTCTTCTCAATATAAAAACTGACTCGACTCAAACAAAGACGGTGCCGAGAATTCACATGTGAAAGGTGTCGATATATAGTATTTACAACTAGCGAAATTTGAGTAGCGTGATTGTCAATTTTATGTAGGTTAAATGGTGAATATTGTACGTTCGTAAAGTATCACTTAAAAACCCAGACCTCCATATTCTTCTTCATCTATGTTGAGATGTCAAAAAAAAAGTTAAAATAACATTACTTTCGTGATTGACCAATAAAAATGAAATGTCGCACGAATAAATTAAAGTCATAAATTTTTAATAAAAGTCTAGTAATTAAATCGAATCTTGACATAGATACATAAAATTGCTGGTTTTATTTATTTCTTTTTCGCAAGGCTCAAATTGGTATTTAAAATTCCTTCCATTCAGTGCAACCGTTTAAAAATCATGTTTGTTTTTATTTATGTGAATATCTTAATTAAGTTATTCACTGAATACCGTAATTAACTGGCAGAAAAAGTAATAAATCATATACACTTAATTGAACGTCTTATTTTTAGATTAGTAGAACTCAGAAATATCGTTAAAAGTGTAAACTTATGTAAATTTCTCGAGCGTACAAAGAGTGCGTTCAATTCGTTTAAAATATGCATTTTTTATATTTCCGAGCACCAAATATGTATATATCGTGGTTTCATATTATCAGGGTTTATAAAATATTACTTACTTTAATTTTAATTTTACTTGGTAACTACCAGTTTTTCTTAAAATATATTATGCCACGTGTTTCAAATCATTTTTGAATACCTCAGTCACAATAGATTTTAAGAAATAGTGATATTTTCACAAAGTGCCAAAATCAACAACATTTATTTCATTTAAACAAATATTTGATTTTTAATGATCATAGCTTTTTGGATTTGCACATTTTATATTATTAAATAATTGCCTTTACTTAATACTTTGTAATATATCCCTTAATAATTTGATTTTTTTTTATATAACTAGTTTTTTTTCTTGTTTTAATGACTTTATTAATCTTCTAGGTGTTTTCTCAAAATACCAGTAACAATAAAAAAATATCAGAGCTTTTATTCATCATCCAATAAAACATTAAAAATAAAACTAAATTACGTGGTCTTCGTGGTAGAAGTCCTTTAAAATATAAATCCATTCATTGAATGGTTTTAATTTTAGGTGAATGATATAATTATCAAACAAAATTGTAATAATTTTAGATTTTTTTACCGTGATTCAAATTTCGTTGAGGTTAAAAACAAAATACTTATTTAAACTTTGTTATATCAAGCTTTATTAATATCAATTATCGTATACAATTACTCTATGAAGATATTTTAACAAACACACAACATAAATACGAATTTATTTTTTAAGAATTTGTGTATTTAAACACATGTAACTGTGAAAATTTTTAAATGTATTTTGTATACGATATGAGATTTTAACAGATTTTATCTCTGATATCTATCTTTATACAAAACGTGATATTCAATTGATGCGGATGAGAGCCCAAAACGTTATTTTAATGATATGTCACTACCAACGTCATATATCATATCTGTGTGTAACATGCCTAGTGTTGTCGGCTGTCAATAATAAACTGAGATATTTATTACTTGGGCGAGTTGTAACGATACGTAGACCACTGTGGTTTTATCTTGATTGCGTTTGAAAAATGCACCTTTTGGGGGACCGACGGATATTCAAAAGAGACCCCTAGGGCGAAAGGAATGAAAAAATACCATGTCGCTACTCCCTAGAAATTTAAATATTAAATTAAACATGGTTAAATTTTTAAATAAGATTTAACCTTCTCGAACGTTGAACTTTCATTTGAGTTCTAAAAGTACAAAAATCGACAAAAAAGGCCAACAAATCGTTAAAATCATACTTTTCTTACAAATTATCTTACATATAACTAAATAAATAACTAACCGTAATGTCGCATTCCGCATGGGTAGGCAGAGAGAATAGAACGCCACACCAATTTGTCTTTGTACACAATCTTCGCCTCTTCCGAATTCATACTTCTTCTCATACATACACGCCGATCATTCCAACTTCTGACCCGACCATTTTCAAGTATTGAAATATGCCAATAAATATAAAATATATTTACAAATTTTTAAGTATAATCAGAATCGTTTGACTATTTTAAACAGTTTTATAAAAAAAATTAGACTGCAGCACTTATGTTTGAAATTATTGCAGACATTCCCCTCTAAATTCAGTATTTTTTTAGAAAATAGTATGATGATTTAAATGCCAAGGGTTTAAAACATATTTAAAAGCTCTAAATTTATTCATCATTATTTATGTGATATTTTTATACGCTTTTTCAAAGTCTAAATAAAGGTTATTTATATTTATTTTATGCAGAGGTGTGTTTAAATTCCAATAGATATTTTTCATTATAGGATCATTAAATTATTGAATGCTGTGGAAAGCATTAAGTCAGCTCAACGATTAAGTTAAGTATGAGGATATGTTTATTAAAATTAGGAGATTCCTGGAACACTTTTGTCAGGTGATAAAAAAACTGTTATGTTTAATTATGTGAATCATATTTCCTCCTCTCTTATTTTTTACATATTATCAGATTGATTCTGTGAAGAAATTGATACTTTTTATTCAAAGTTTCGAAGGAAAATTTTAAAATATATGAAATAAAAAATAATTATGTAAAAGTCGGTACACACCTCTCTTTTTATATGAATGACATTCTCGTAATTGGGTAAAATCTCAAAATGCAATCACAAAATGAGGTACTGAAAATGAAATACATATAAGTTACCAGTACATGATATGATTCTCGATTATGTAAAAAATACGAATCACAATTTTGAGAAAAGTTTACGATTTAAGTATGCAGACTGAAAAATATTGTTTAAATGTCAAAAATACCACCTTGAGTTTATGTAAAGTACAACTATTTTTGACAATTTTATTGTTTCTTGAATGTTTTTCGCAGATACTTTGTGGCACATTTTATAAACTTTATAAAATTAAACAACTTTATTTTAACCACTATTTTATTATTAGTACACTTTAACCTACCGGTTTCGACAAGAACCTTGTCATCATCGGGGTATATTAAATGTTTTTTTTTTTTTTGGGTTAGGGAATATAATTCACTTTGAGTATTTTAATATTTTTAATGATATAGAATTTGATAAACCCTGACGATGACAAGGTTCTCGTCGAAAACGGTAGGTTAAAATATACAAATAATAAAAAGTGGTTAAAACAAAGTTGTTTAATTTTATAAAATTTTATTGTTATTAACCTTTTATAAGAGGTTATATAACAAATTTGAATCATCGTCTTATACCACAATATTAAGGCCGAATCCATAAATAGTTTAACAATTTTGTATAACAATATCGATTTAGTTTTTAAATGTTACTTTAGTTAAATTAACTTATAGGAACTGATAAATACTTACAATAAGCTTTTAAGTATTTACAAATTATAAGCTTAAATAATAAAAATGAAAAAGATATATTCTGGCGTTTCTCATGTGTGTGATTATAATCCAGGATTCGGACCTCACATACTACAATAATATAAGAGTTTCTGCTCAATAAAAAGCTTCTTTTCAACTCACCAATAGATGTCTCTAGTGAAGTTCTTGTGATTCAAGAACAATGTTTCAAAATCGGTTCATATATATAGAACTCCCAAGAATTTCAGTAGTGTGGTTGTCAATAATGGGCAGAATTGGTGAATGTTACACGTGTGTAAAGTGATCACTTAAATCAGCCTATGGCGGTCGTCAGCCCCGTTAATGCCCAAACTTCCATATTCTTTGTCATCTTTGATGAAATGTCAAAAAAATATGACTCGTAACAACTCCAAAATGAGGCAAAATTAGCCAATAAAAGCAAAAAATTGAAACGATTGAAAATATCTTAAGTTTACAGTCCTTTTGTTATCATCATTATCTGTACGTGGCTCGTTATCTCCAAACGAATCGCTTTTGTCTTTGATAAGGAAGTCGTGACCCGAGAGCGAATAAGTGACGTCGGGCTGAAGGAAGATTCACTGTAAGGTACCGTCATCCATTCCTCGTTCCGGTCCACTTACAAAGGACGCTGTTGCCTTTATGGACCAAACGAGTTCGTTACCGCAGACGTCATTGTCGCCACGACATAAAGTATACACTATCGAACGGTTTCCAATTATCTGGAATTGTGCCTCAAGTTTATAAGCGATGAAAACCAGTTTTTGTTAAAACTAGGCAAATCTAGGTGTTTTATTGCAGTTTTATAGGATTTTCAATTCTCAGAGTGTGACTTACTAGTCGATTTCAATGTACTTACTGTATTGGAAGTGTGATGAAAATAATAAAAATAATTTGAATATAAAGCTTAATGCTTTTTAAATATAGCAGCTTTTGCTTGCTGCTGATTTAGCGTACTGAAAGTACTGCGTGGTGCCTAAAACTTTGTTAAAAAATTCTGAAAAAATATCAGGCCGTAATATAATAGGCCATAAAATATATTTAAAAAAATCTTCAGTGTGTTATACATATATATTTAAGATTCAAGATTTTTATTGATATCTCATCGTAGATAAAGAAATACTGGTTTTAAAATTTTGGGTAGTGTTGTTTTCAATCATGACGAGAAATCCTAACAAAGTTTCCTCTAGGAACTTTTGCACACAGAACTGTTTCAAGTTTGATCAATATATCTAGACGTCTCAAGAATTTGAGTAGTGTGTTTGTCAATCTTGGGTGGAATTGGTGAATATTACACTACATAAAGTTATCACTGAAACCAGCTTATGACATATCGTAAGCCCAGTAAATATCCAGACTTCCATATTCTTCTTCACCTGTGTTGATATGTCAATGATATCATTGCGATTGAGTCACAGTTAAAAATGTCATATATTTCGATTATTTGTATGAGGGTTCGCCAAACTACGCAAATTCGGTTGGTTGTCCATTTCAATACTACACTATAACCAATTCAAAGATATCAATCGTCCAAATTCATTGTGGCTTACAGCTTTATTGTTTTTTTTTCATAAACAGTATCAACTAAGACCTCATAGTCTTTTTCAATACTGTCTATTGTCTTCCTATTGTTAAAACCTCACAGCTTTATATGTCCGCATTCTCCTCCCGGCCCCATATAAGGCTATGGACTCTGGAAGAGATCAGTTACAGTACCGAATGATGCGACAGTACAAAGCTTCCGCGGTTGGTGTAAGTCACGATTCGTTTGACATTTGATTTTTTTCTGATAGCTCCCACTCGACTTTCTTGCTTGTAAATATTTTTTACCTTATCCCATAACGTGGTGAAGCTGGTACAGCAATTGTAAATCAGTATTTTTCTGAGAATTTTTTTAAAATAACGTAATTTTCTTTGAGAAATAACACTTATTCTTATTAAATACATATATTTTTAATGGTAAGATTTCATTGAAAATTAAGAAAAATTTGTCGTAATATCCAGTTATTTATTAAAGTAAATCTTAAATTTACTATGACTGTTATTTATCCTGTATTTTTTTTCTGTTTTTGCATTTTATTAACAAAAATAACAATAAAAATATGTGGTTTTTAAAGATTGATACTTACATTTTCATTCTGTTTCAAAATGATAATTTATTTTATTAATTTTCCTTAATGGAATCGACAATCACATTGTGGTAATATTACTTCATTTTTAATGCAACTTTTACTGGGATATACCATTTTTGTGTAAAATTTATTGTGACAAGAGCTTCGATGATTCAGTAGCATCAACAAACAGTGTTTAATAGTGATCGAATGAATCGAAACAAGTGTCATAATAGATTATAAGAATAAGTGGTAATCAATTAAAATTCAAACTAAAAATTAAAAATGTTTTGCTTTCTATTCCCAGTTAAAAACATTGTTATATTTTTTAAATTTGAATTTTTTATCTTAAGTATATGAAGTATGCAAGCCTCTGAGGTTTATGCAGACATATACAGTTATTTGGTCCTCCTCCGTAGTGTAATGGTCAGCACGCTCGGCTACCGTTCTGGAGGTCCCGGGTTCGATTCCCAGGGGGGTAAAATAAATATAGGTGATTTTTTCACTGTAATATTTATTCAATATCACCCTGGACTGGTACCTGAAGCGGAGGGTTGATCACCTTTCCTTCATGTGAAACAGTGCCCTATGCACCATTGGGGTGCGGATAAGGGTTTTATTATTATTATTATACAGTTATAAAATACAATGGAAAAATTTAAATAAAAAGTCAAATCGTTGATGTATAACCATAAACATTTTTTTTAACTTTATAAAATAAAACAACTTTCTTTTAACCACTTTTTTAAATAATAAACATTATTACTCTCATACATTTACATACATAAAATAATGATTTCAATGAAAAGTTTACAGTTTACTGCATGAATAAGAAAGTAAAAAAAGTGGTTTTAAAAATAATGACAGATCAATCCCCGACTTTGCATTGATAAATTTGTTTTGTGTCCTTCGCCGACAGCATCCTAAGAAATAATGGTTGGGGCTTGATAAATCTATTGACTATATTTTCTTTGGGCTGTCAATATCATATCGCAGATGAGACGCTATATTTTATACGTGTACACATTGAATATAGGAACAACATCCTCTGATTTCTCTTATAACGTTATCTTCAAGGAACCTTTGCTAATCCTCTTGTTGGGTATTTTTGTACCAACACCCAAATCAAGTACTAAAAAATCAACCATTAATATTGCAGAAGAAATTGCACAAGTAAGAAGTTTTCAATTGAAGCATAAATACAGCATTTTTAATTTGGCTGTGGTTGTCAATTGTGGTTAGAGTGATGAACACTACACGTGTTATGCATAAAAAGATCGTAAGCCCTGTAAAATCCCACACATCCATCCACTTCTAAAAAACACTTAAATATATTAAAAATAAATTTTCGTGATTTTCACTCAAATATTTAATAAATATTACCCTGGACTGGTATTTGAATCCTGACGTAATTAACTATCTAGATAACAATAAGTTGATGAGACGCAGTGCCCTATGCACCATTGGTTACAGATGAGGGTTGGAAGGAGATGAGTTTATTTAAAGCACAGCTTTTAAAAGTCGCGAAAATTATTTTTCTTATTTTTACTACTACTACTACTACTACTACTACCATCAGGCCGTTTCCCCGCAGGGGTAGGCAGAGAGGATGGAACGCCACACTCTTCTGTCCTGACATACACTCCTCGCCTCCTTCACATCCATACATCTAGTCATACATGCCCTCCGATTACGCAGACTTTTGACACCGCCAGATTTTAGGTTCTGATTGATCTGATCGTGCCAAGTCTTTTTCGGTCGTCCACGTTCTGTTTTCCCTCTCACATTCGCCACATATATTTTCTTAGTCATTCTCTCGCTATCCATTCGCTCCACATGTCCATACCACCGCAAAGAACTCTTCCTAATCTTTTCAATTATTTCTCGTTCAGCCTTACATTCCTTTCTTATATCGTCGTTTTTAATTCTGTCATACAATGATTTTCCACACATTCGTCTGAGGGAGCGCATTTCAACAGCGTTCACTCTGCTTTCATCCTTTCTTTGCCAGTTCCATGTTTCGCTTCCATACATTAGTGTCGGTACTAGCACGCCGTTGTGAACCGCTAGCTTGGCTTCCATGGACATATTCTTATTTTTATGTTAGAAATATGTTGTTAGTACTAGTTGGCTGTAAAGTATAATATATTGTACGAGTATGTTCATATAATTTACAATCCTAGATTTTTCCAATATGTATCGTACGCGTCTCTATTTACGACTCAACCTTTACCCTTATTACGGAATGAATGTTTCTAGCTCTTGTATTTTAAGAGTCGATAAATCGTTGAGAATGTTTTGAAATACTTCGACTCCCTTCCATAAAACCCTTCGAACATTATTACCTGATCTAGTGTCTTGTAAATCTTTACGGAACAACTAATCATTAAACTGCGCAGTACTATAAATTAATAAGGTGGTACAAAACTATCAGCTCATTTTCAACTACAGTTTGATTTTAATGTCTCTTACATTATATCATGTATGAACTGAAAATCGCGAATTAATTTTAAAAATTAGCAAGAGTTCTTTACGGTGGTATGGACATGTGGAGCGAATGGAAAACGAGAAAATGACTAAGAAAATATATGTGGCGAATGTGAACGGGAAAACAGAACGAGGACGACTGAAAAAGACTTGGCACGATCAGATCAATCAGAACCTAAAATCTGGCGGTATCAAAAGTCTGCGTAATCGGAGGGCATGTATGACTAGATGTATGGATGTGAAGGAAGCGATGTAGTAGTAGTAGTAGAAAATTACGAACAGTTTTTCACCTATTGATGAGAACATCCACAGTTCTCGGAACTAGTCGTGTTTACATTAATAAACTCGAAAGTGGTATTTTACACTGTTTTATTTTTATTTTAATTATCATGTTTTTTTTATTATATAATAAATACCACATTGACAGTCCCTCAGGAGACGAGAAATGCAAAGCAATAATATCGCGTCGTAGTCATATTTGATTCGAATTATATCAAAGATAATTGTTTCGAATATTTACAATACACATATTTATAATACACACATACCTATTTCTAATAATGAGCCGATTAGGCTCACAGAAAAAGTTTGAAATTGAAGTATTTTTGTAAATAATAAAATCATAAATATTTATTTTTTATTTAAATTTTCAACAAAATAAATAAAAGCGATTTTTCACTTTAATATTAGTACAACATTATCGTGGTCTGGTACCTGAAGCGGAGGTCTAATCAACTTACCTTCATGTGTTAACGATCAAGATAGCACTTTATATGCGTTTATATGATGTAGTGCCCTTTGCCTCATCGGGTGAGGATAAGGGTTCGAAGAAGATTTTCTTATAACTTTGGGTGTGTTCAAATTCTTGTTCACTAACGCTGATTTTGATTAAAAGCTATTTATATCAATTTTTATCTTTAGAGGTGGAAATATAAGACTTTTATATTCCCACCTCCTTAAGACTTTTTACTAAGACTTTTTCATGTGTTATATGTTCATATATCAACAAAAAAAATGATGAACATATTTGAATGATAAAAAAAAATCATTTTAAAAACAAAAATATACTCCTTCCATCGATTTTATCTCAAATAAATCGCAAAAAAATCGTAATGTTTTTATCATAAAAATTTTAATAAATTCGTAATGGAATATATGAATCATTCATACGTCATTGAATAAATGATTCGGTATATGCACAATATACACAATTTGAACATTCTCATCGAAATAATTGTGTGGTATTATCGAGGTACTACAATGCTGTAATAATATGCTCACCCATCATTCTATAGCTTCAGTTTAAAACACGTAAAGGGCGTTTTTTTTTAAAGATGAATACAAATTCAAATTTCCCGCAATAAATTGATGGTGTCACTCGCCGTGTAGCATGTTGCACCATCTTGTTGAAACCACAGCTCTGTCACATCAATGCCATTCAACTGAGGTACGAAGAAGTCGGTAATCATGGCTCTGTAGCACTCTCCATGACCGTGACATTCTAGTAAGCATTGTTTTGCAAAAAAATATGAGCCAATGATTCCACCTGCCCATAAAGCACACACGGTGACTTTAAATGGGTGTAAGGGCGTCTCAACAAAGGCTTTAGGATATTCTCCTCTCGGAATTCGGCAATTCTGCTTATTGACAGCCATTTAACCTAAAATTTACCTCATCGGTGAACAAAATTTTGCGTTGAATATTGTTTTTGGCCCATTCATAGAATCTACGACAAGATGGTCATTCAGTCTATTCATGGAGAAATGGCAAAACGTACTGACTACAAATCAACTATCAACTGTCAAATTGACAGTCTGTAGAAACAATGTTCCAGTTTAAAAACCAAACCTCTAAAAAGAACACTCTATACATGTGTACATTTCTACGGATTGAACAGTCAATAAAACAAGCATCATCGTTGTTATAAAAAGATTCCTTTCATTCGTCTGTTGTTATTTTATTGCGCCTACATTAACGTCATATTTTTAACAACGTGGCTGCTTAAAGTAATGTTGTCAGTCATTAACTTTTAGCCCAGGAGGCTAGCATAAACATAAATACGGGGAGAGTTGTAATTTCAAATGATAATAAAATAAAAAAGCACATGAGTCGAGCAACCCAATTTGATGTCATAAAACATATGCGCCTTGAGCATTTTCGTAATTTACGAAGCAATTTAGTGCCTACCCTAAAGCATCGGGGTACTAAAAAATATGATTTTATTTTCCTGATTGATTTGGAATGTCTGCATTCAGTGTACGTAGTAATGATCCTGTTAAGTGCGGTCCTTAATTACATGGATATTTTTATACATTCTTTTTACATTTATATTTTTATGTAAAGTAAGGATGATGTGTTATAAGATATATAATACCAAACCATACATGACACCTTAATTACACAGTCTTTAAAAATAATGCAACACCTTTCCAAAACAAGACATATTAACTATTTTCCAAGAATAAAATACTAAATTTGAAAAACTTGTTGAAATACATCCACCTCAAAATTTCTGGCTAAAATGACATAGTTTATTTGATTATGTTTAAAAATTAAACACTTGAATATACCACTTAATGAATTGTTAACAGAACAGTAAATTGAAACGAAAACTTACGGATGTTTTCATCTTCTGGCAAAAATTAAAACAAATATTTAAATTTTTACCAGAAGATGAAAACATTTTAAGTTTTCGAAACTAGTCGTATTATATATAAATAAAACTCAATAAGTGGTATATTCAAGAGTTTTTTTTTATTTTTAATAATCAACATGTTATTCCATAAAGTTAATGCCGAATCAATAAAAAATATAATTTATTTGGTTCACAATATTCTTAGCGTGTCCAAATACCTATTTTTTAATAACCTGATGATGGAATGATTATTCTAAAACCGGCAGTCATAAATAAGTAATTATAATAGTGGTATTAAACAAAGTGAACGATGAATGACAAAGAGAGTGTTTCAAATACTTCTCCACTAATCTGGATTTTTCCAATAAGAGTTAGGATCTTGCATACAAAAAAAGTTCTCTGCTAAATAAAAGCTTTCCTCAATCCAACATAGATAACTGTTGTGAATTAATATGTACTGTGTCATGAGACTGACAATGTCTCCATATCTTTCACTCGTTATTATTCATTATAGCAATCCTTTCACATATTGTTTAACAATATATGACATTGTTAAAATGGTATTTGGGATCAAATTTCTCGAGAACATGACTAAAAGTGTTTTTATATTATTTGGAGAAATTAAATGACACTCACATTTTTATATAAAAAAACAACTAGCTTCGGCAACATCCTGTTGCCCTCATCAGGGTTTGTTTTATGGCTAAACATACATACATGATTTATTATACAAAAGAAACCCTGAAGAAGGCAACAGGTTATTGCCGAAACTAGTTGGTTTTTAATAAAAATGTGAGTGGATAAAAAAACAAAGTCATTTTTTTTCTTTTTGTTACAATGATCCACAAAATTAATGCTTTAAATATTCAAAATATAAGTATACTTCCTTACTTACAAATACTTCTTTTACAAACTCCATGCTTCACTTTCAAGCAACGTGTTTGTAATCGAATCCCGCAAAAATAGTTAATTTTTTCATATTTTTGGATACACCATAACAAATTGAATTTCATGTAAAATATCAGCAGTCAACTAGAGATTCCTCGCATTCGCAAGTCAACTTTTTCTCAGTCCTTGCATTTAGTGAAGTCCTGCTGGTACACAAGGACAGGTTCTGGAGCCTTCGTGGTGTAGCTTGTGGCAATTACAGGCGTGGCTGGCTTCTGGTACACGTTCAGTATTACATGCGAGCTCGCTCATACGTGTTTAAATTCGTACCTCCTTACACACATTCGTACGTACAGGACCTAACGTAAGTTTTTTTTTATTATTCATTTTATTTATTTTTTTATTTATTTCATAAAACATAGATACATTCAAATATACATATTTATTTCATATATACAATTACTATACATAAAAACATTAGTTAGTTTATACATTTAATTAATTTACAGTATTTTGAGTGTGTCCAAATACTTGTTCACAAATCTGAATTATCTCCATAAAGAATGTAGAAGTTTAGGCATTTACGGGTCTTACGACTGTCATAGGTTGGTTTAAGTGTTCACTTTACACACGAGTAACACTCACCAATTCTACCCATGATTGACAACCACACTTCTCAAATTCTTGGAAGCTCTATATATCTTATTGAAATTCGAAACATAGTGCATCAATTGACTAGAATTTTACTAGAGACATCTATGGTGAGATAAAAGAAGCTTTTTATTGAGCAGAAATTCTTTCGTTTGTATGTGAGGTTCGAATCCTGCATTATATTTACATACTCGAGAAACGCTACAAATTAACAGGATAGCTGTTAATTTTTTTTAAATTTTTAACTTATAATTTGACTAGTTAATTTAATATATTAATAAATGCCTAGACTTCCATATTCTTCTTCATATATCTTAAGGTGTCAAAAATAATTATAAAAATGATAACATTTATTTTCATTTTTTTAAAATTTGGAGTCAATTAATTGATATCTCGACATATGTAGATGAAGAAGAATGTGTAACATAAGTTTGGAATGTGTAACATAAGTCACGACCTCTTGTTAAATTGTAAGTATTTTTCACTTTTAATTTCGGTTTTACTTGCTAGAACCACTATAATTTAAAATCTGTTGTGACACGTGTTTCGATACACTCCGCATCAGCATACGGTGGTTGTAAATGATGCGGAATGCAACAAAACACGTGTTGCAATAGATTTTAAGAAATAGGGGTATTTACCTAGTAAATCTTTAAAATGAAAAGATATTACCATGAAGTGACTGCCGATTCAATTAATGAAAATTTTCATTTTTTTTGTACACAATAATCTTTACACACTATCCAAATCAAACATATTCTTGGTGCAAATGAACTTAAAATTTTTTTGTATTTTTGGTACATAGATAAAAAAAATACATTTTTTAAATGTAAAATTATAATCCAGAAAGGAATTTTAAAATTTTTAATTATAATCAGAAATTAAATTGGAAGAAAAAAAATTCAAATTTATCACCCTGTATAACGGATCCTGTTTTTATTTCTTTTGTTTTCTTAGTTGTTAGGTGTACATTACTTCTGTACTATGAACAGACTAGCAATTCGCAGTGCACTTATTTATTATATTACAGAAATTACTGAATAAATTGTACAAGTCCAGAGATAATAAGATAATAAGGATGAATTTAAAAATCAATAATCATATATTTTGTACAGTAAAACGAGTTTTTCCATCACAAAGTTTTTTTTTGAAACTAAATGAGTGCTTTTGGAGTGTGAAAAACTGTGTTGGAAAAAACTGTTAATTGAAATCCTTTTTTCATACTTGCAGTTCCAGCATTGTGCTATTTTAGTTATTTTTCATATTGATATTTCAACATAGATGAAGAAAAATGTTGAATTCTGGGTATTTACAGGGCTAACGACCTATATGCTCGGTCAAATGGACACTTTATATCATTATACCATTCTACATGTGGTTGACAACCATACTGCTTAAATTTCGGATGTTGTATATATATTCTTAAATGGACCCATTTCATATGAGAGTTTTTGACAGCATCTTTAATTCAATTGAGTAAGTTGTATACTATATTCAGCCGTCTGAAATTGAAAAGCGAATAGTGATTGCTTGATCGAAAAAAGTTTGATCGAAAAAATAAATAAATTACACCATGATACAATTGATATCAATATGAATGAACCAATAACCACAGCATTGTACATATATGATTCAAATTGAAAATTTATGAAAATAAGGAACGCAAAGAAAGAAGGATCATAACGATATTTTTACCATATCATTTATCGTTAACTTTGTGTAATTTTGGATTTAAATATATTGACTCTGTATTTGTAATTGTTATATTTTCTCATTTGTTTTCTTTTAAACATGCTTCTTACCTCAGGTTTTTTTATTTGTTTCGTTTTTTTGGAACTTTTTCAACGTTTTTTTTTGTATTTTACTCATATTTTAAAAGTAGTCTTTAAGCATTCGTATATATTAAATGTAAGAAATTATACTCATACATATTTTATTGATATGATAGATTAGTTATCTATGTTTAAGTTATAGCAGAAGATCCGTGTATGAATGTTGAATTTGTGATTATTCGATATCGCTGGTTTATACGCGGGTTATGCGTACTTATATCGTACTTAGGAGGAGGGCTTATTATAATCTACTACTGTTTGGTCTAAGAAATTATTTTAAATATTCCACTCACAAAATCTAGCTATAAAAGTCGTGTACAAGAAAACGCTGTATGAATTACAATCGCCAAATTAAGTACTATGCGTAATAAGTTAAATATTATAACAATCCCACATAGAACCATTTGACAATCTAACACACGTGTTCAAACAGTTTTTTTTTTAATATTAGGTGCAAAAGAAACGTGGGTGAGGGATTTTTTAACATAGCAATATTATTTTGGTTTACATCTCAACATAGATGAAGAAAAATATGAAAGTCTCCTTATTTATAGGGCTTATGAAGTGTAATAGGCTGGTTAAGTGACGACAAAAAACAAACAAAAAATTTGTAAAAATAACTCCCAAGTGGAGAGTATATTACACATATACCCTCAAAATATGTGAACTAGTAATATTCGATACAAAAGTGATTTTTTGTATATATTCAAAAAAACTTCTATAGTCTACGAAAAAAATTGAAAACTAAAAAAATAATATATATTTATATTTATATATACATATTTATATATATATATATATATATATATATATATATATATATATATATATATATTTATATATTTATATATATATATATATATATATATATATATATATATATATATATATATATATATATATATATATATATATATATAAATATATGTAAATATATATAAATATATAAATATATATATATATATATATTTATATGTATATATATATATATATATATATATATATATATATATATATATATATATATATATATATATATTTATTTATATATATTTATAAATATATATATATATATATATATATATATATATATATATATATATATATATATATATATATATATATATATATATATATATATTATATATATATATTTAAATCGGTGGTGGAAACTCGTGCGTAATAGAGGATATTTATATCTAAAATATTCACGAATATTATAGTTATTATGTAAAAATCAGTTTCGGCCACTTAAACCTATCAGGGCAATATAATATAATTTAAATTGAAGATATGATCAAGATATTATAATTTATTCTGTTATTTTTATCAAGGCTTCACATGTAATGGCTCGCAACTCCCTCGGGCTGAGAACACGCTGTTCCCAGCACATAACTGTATGAATTTCAGTATTAATATTCCCCGCGTGGTCCGATGTAATCACTCGTTGTTCCTTGAAAACTATATCACTGTATATTGATCAAAGGACCGATTCTGTGTTTATTTGCTTTACAGGTAAATTTATAGGCTATGAAGACGTGATAGGGTTTATAAGATTTGAGGCCTGGTTGACACAGGGAAATGGACAGAGAAAGTCCACGCAAGTGACTATCCCGTAATTCTTTGCTTATGCAGTAATTCCGTATAGAATAAACGTTTTTAACTACTGCTACTACTACCATCACGCCGTTTCCCCGCAGGGGTAGGCAGAAAGGATGGAACGCCACACTCTTTTTTATTGGGGTTAACAACAGCAACATATGTAAAACAAAAAAAAATAAAAGATATACATTAAACAAGCCAATTATAGTTAACCACAGAAACATAAAGATTAGTACTAAATATTTAGTAAAGATCTAACAAATGAATGAATGTGTGTGTGTGTGTGTGCGCGTGTATGTGTGTGTGTGTGTGTGTGTGTGTGTGTGTGTGTGTGTGTGTGTGTGTGTGTGTGAGTGTGTGTGTGTGTGTGTGATGTTGATTCTAGTAAGGACAGTTCTACAATGCAGAGAAGCATAGTTTTTAAAGATCCTGAGAGGACAATATGCTCACCATTCGGCTTTTCAACACAGATTTTTCTTTCTTGAAATACACTTTTTTTTTAGTACCGAAAAGCTTGTCTAACTAGAGATATGATTCAGGTAAATTTATAGACTATGAAATGAAATAGGTTGAAGATATGATTTTAGGCCTAGTTGACACAAGGAAGTGCCACTGTCACTGTTGACATACAAAATCAGTCAATGACGTAAATAACTACTCGTATCTCACAATCCTTTACTCATCCAATAATTCCGTTTCAAATTGAATTTAAAACGGAATTTAAAAAAAAACCTTTCATTTTTTGTTTTATTTTGATTGTTAGCACCAAAAGTCTTGTTTGACTGGAGACACAATTAACCATTTTTATACTAATCATTAAATTAGGGTATCCTATGGTTCAAAATAGTCTCAGGGTGTATATATTTGATACTTTGCATAAAAATAAATAAGAGCATGGTTATTCAACCAGATTTCCGTACTTAAAATTTCCGTATTTAAAAAATATGGATAAGTATCGTTAGATTATGTCATTAAAAAAAATTATTACCGAGAAACGTACGCAAATTTAAATTGAATGAATATTTAGTTGCGAGATCTGTTGGGAGAGAGAATATTTTACATAAACCTTGTTTAAATGGTTTTTATTATTATGTTCAAAGCAATAAACTAATTATAAAGTTTTTTGTCCTTGTTAATATAGTATTAGGTATATTATCATTAGGAGTACAGAACGTCGAGGAGCTGTTTTAGTCTGTCCACAATAGGGACACTTTCTCACAAGTCTCTTAACGTCAGGGGGACCCTACATGACATGTAAAGAAGGTTACTATCTTCTTATGCACCTTTTATTACAAGAAAAGACGTTTTCAAAATCTTCTCCGTTTTAAACCACTTTATCATTTTCAATTTCCACCTTTTCTCTCAAACTTAACACTATTTTTTTAACCAAAGTCAAATTTCTGCTTCTTGAAAATATTTATATAACTTAGGTTTTCATTGACTCGGTGCCGCTAGAAAAACACTGCAGAGTTTAGTTTGGCTGCCAGTGACTGTCGCTAACTTCGTTTATTCAGCAAAAAGTACACACTCCGTTCATTTAAAAATGGATAGAAAGTTTGAAATGAACGAAAGCTTATTCAAAAGAGCTTTCGTAATGTTTCACTGAAATTCTTTTGAAGCTTTCAAACATATTACCAAGAGAGAAAAGAATGATATTTTTTAATGAAGCAGGCCTCGACTCTCTTGAGACTTGCGTTATCAAATGATGCACATTAAATTCATATTTTACTTTTTAGTTTTCATTTAATTATATTGTTGTATCCAAAAAATAATTGTTGTTGTGACTTCTGGTCTGGTTAAATGATAAGAAATAAAATACAAAGCACAGGTTTCTACGGTTCATATTTTTATTATTGCAAATAACGTCTTGTGTTTCTACTTAGTGAGACATTCATAAAAAAAATTGAATGATTTACAACATTTTGAGTGTGTCCAAATACTTGTTCACAAAATCTGGATTATCTCCAATTACAGGAGTTATTTTCATATTATTTTTTGATATCTCATCAAAGATGAAGAAGAATATGGAAGTCTGGGCATTTACGGGGCTCAAAAAATAATATGAAAATAACTCCTGTAATCGGAGATAATCCAGATTTTGTGAACAAGTATTTGGACACACTCAGAATGTAGTAAATAAATTATCTGGTCAAATTATAAGCTTAATAATAAAAATGAAAATGGTATTTTCTGGCGTTTCTCATGTGTGTGATTATAATCCAGGATTCGGATCTCACATACTAATATAAGAGTTTCTTCTTAATAAAAAGCTTCTTTACATCTCACCAATAGATGTCTCTAGTGAAGTTCTAGTGATTCATGAACAAGGTTTCTAAATTGGTTCATATATATAGAACTTCCAAGAATTTGAGTAGTGTGGTTGTCAATAATGGGTAGAATTGGTGAATGTTACACGTGTGTAAAGTGATCACTTAAACCAGCCTATGACGGTCGTAAGCCCCGTAAATGCCCAGACTTCCATATTCTTCTTCATCTTTGATGAGATATCAAAAAATAATATGAATGATTTAGATTGTATAATTATAAATTACATACTAAAATATACAAATGATTATTACTAAAATATAAAAAAAATTGCGCAAATTTGCGATGCTTGTTCGAATTAAATTTACGTTTTAAAATTATCTTGTAAACAAAAGAAAACTATCGTAGTTTTTTATTTTTAATATTAAAAGCATTGTTAACATTGTGGTAAGATAATATTTTTATTTTAATTAACTTCTTATTGTAATTCTTCGTGGTATTCTAAAAGAAATATTGTGTTACTAAAACCGTCAAAGGGTTAAAAAAATTCGCCGACAGCAGAAGCTGTTATTTTAAAATCAAAACCAACCTCTTCTTTTTTCAAGTAAATTTGTCTGAAAACATTTTTCTTGTTTGATTTTTAAAAGTCTTAGGTTACAACGTTTCTCCAGCTCAGTAAAGTTTTCACAATTAATTAGTGTTAATTTAGCGAAACATCTTTATGGTATGAATATTTTGCAGCTAAAATACTCCTCTCATTTTAAATTAAGTAATTTGATACGATTTTAAATGGACTCAATGGCCAGTTATTATTCTTAAGGATTTTCATTTGTGTACTTTTCACACAAAAACAAATGTGTGATGAAGGGGTTTCATAATTAATCATAAGTAAGAAATACATACAGAATTTTTTTGTTTTTTTTTTTTAAGAACTTTATTTTCACAATATTTTAAGTATGTATTTAAGTATGTATTTGTCCGAGTCAGTAGTGTAATGGTCAGTATGCTCGGCTACCGCTCTGGAGGTCCCGGGTTCGATTCCCAGGGGGGGTCAAATAAATATAAGTGATTTTTTCACTATAATATTTATTCATTATTACCCTGGACTGGTACCTGAAGTGGAGGGCTGATCACCTTTCCTTCATGTGTAAACGATCGAGATAACACTGCGTTTATATGAAGCAGTGCCCTATGCACCATAGGGGTGCGGATAAGGGTTTTATTATTATTATTATTATTTAAGTAAAAAAAATTGTTACAAATCTGGAGTTTTTCCATTTAGGAGTATTCTTTTATTCTTTTTAAATTGATATATGAACATAGATGAAGAAGAAATCAGAATTCTGGGTATTTAAAGAGCATAAGATTTTTCTGGAAAAATCTTATATACATTTCATAAAGGTCTCTGCTAATTAAAAAAACTTACTCAACTCAACCATAGATGGTGCCAAGACCTAGTATGTAAAAAAAGTGTCAATTAAAGTAGAAATATGAATTTCGAAATTTAAGTAATGTGGTTGTCAATTATGGGTGCAATGGTGAATGTTACACGTGTAAAAATTTCTAACCCTTATCCGTACCCAAAAGTGCATAGGGCACTGCATCGTATCGAGGCAGTGTAATTTTGATGGTTACTTAAATGTAAGCAAGTTCATCAATCCTCAATCAATCAAGTCTAGGGTAATATTGAATAAATATAAGAGTATAAAATCACTAATATTTATTTTTACCCCCCCTGGGAATCGAGCCCAGACCTCTAGCACGGTAGCTTAACACGCTAAACGTATAAAAAGTTATCACTTAAACTAACCTTTGGCAGGTTGAAAGCCCTGTAAATTCTCATACATTCATCTACTTCTTCATCTTCATCTAAGTGAACAAACCCAGATTTCAACACACTCAAAATATTGTGTACGATTATTTTATTTAATAAGAACCTACATTCCCCCTTGATCGTTAGAAAAGTTCAAGTACCAACGCCAACGCTTAATAACATAATATTTTTATTTTATCTACTCTGAAAGGTTCTTTGACAAGTAGAAAGTGACTATGTTTGATCGAATACCGTACATTTACCAATCAAAGTATGTTCCATGTTCCCCTTAAAACACGTTTCATCTCATCCAGTCTAGACTCCTAACAGACGTGTAAAACAAGAATGAAATTTTTGTCAGTCTACTCCTGATAGCATATTTACTCACATGTGTAAAGTTACAAAGTCGTCTATACCTTATCTCCCACATTGAGCTAGGAACAGCTAGTTGGTATGAGAAGCTAATTTAAAATAAAAAAGTTATCGTTTAAATTTATATTTTGATTGGTACCAGTCGAAAAAATCAAAATAATTATTTCATAAAAAGTCAACAGATTTTTTCGAATACCTATACTTCTACATTTCCTAGGTTTTGAATGTGATGCATAATGCAACAAAACACGTGTCACGTTGGATTTTCAGAAAAAGTGGTATTTGCCAATATAATAGCGAAATGGCAAAAATTTGTTAAAATTTACCAAAAAAAATGTATACACATACATGTGTGTATATATATGTGTGATTACGACAAAGCATCTATAGTTTTTTATATAAAAGAATATGGTTGTCAGGGTATTCCAGGGCTTACGAACTGGCATTTGTCTCAATGTTTGAATGTAGAAGAAGCGATTGTTTCCAAAGGCAGATTGGTGCGGCGTTCTATTCTCTTTACCTACATGTCAGAGCCGCGATGTTTAGTGTTTGTTTAGTTTTTAGCAATAAAAAAAAACTACACAAAATTAAAAATAAAATAAAGAATGTCTTCAAAAAAATAATAACGTACATACGATGAATTGAGACACCTTTAAAAAATATATATTGTTTTAGAATATACAGTAAACCCCCCTACAACGTTTGTAAAGGTACCGCGTTATCAAAGAGAACGTTATAAGGGGTTAATGTTTTTAATTGTATTTTTACATTTTAACCAGCGAAAATGACTGAAATGAGTCATTCATAATGAAAATACAATTTAAAAACATTAACCCCATATAAAGATCCATACGATAACGTGGTACCGAATAAACGTTAAAGGGGGGTTGACTGTATATAATTCTTTGACAGTAATATATGGAAGGAGTATATTATTATTTTTTAGGTTTTTAAATTACTCAAAATCTTGTGTAATCTCGTTAGCTACGCTAGTTTTTAAAGTAAATATTTTATTATTACTGTGAACCTGTATGGGGCTTTATCGGCTTTCCACAGAAGAATGTGGCCGACTGGAATAATAAGTGTTATTATTCGTAGCGTTGACTACCGTGTCGGATTAATGAAGATTATTTACGCCTCCGTTCGCTATTGTAAAAAATACCCAGCAGTATCCATCATGTCATCGAGACAAGATTAATATCATCTTGGTGGCGTCGGCAGAACGTTTGTTTATTTTTTTAAACTAACCAACATAAATATTAAATTTAATACCTACCCATGTGTTAGGAATACTGTTTAATCGATAAAAAATATGAAAAAATATGTTAAGGATTTTTTACACTATATTTTGCAAAACGCGTATACACCGAATGCAAAACCTCGGCAATGATTTCGCGGATCATATCGATATCTAGAATATGTCACTTCCTAACAATAAAGCGATAATTATTACAATATTTCTAGTTAATGCATAATTCCTTGTTTTTTTATGTTCATCCTTGTTTAGATACGTACTTTTCGAACCATAAATACAGGTCCTTTTTTTTGTTGATATTGAAAGCTGTCCCACCGCATTCCTAGAATTCTGATACAGAAGCATCTAGGCTTCCTGACAGACCTGCTCTTGCAAACCATTTTTTTAAACAAAGTTGCCAAAGTATTAAAAAAAATGTAAATCAACATAAAATTGTACACCGATTTTACTGTGAATTTACATTTAAAAGCTTTCAATATACCTGTCACTGCCAATCTAAATAAATACAAGTTTGTAAATCCATCACCAAATTTTCTAAAAGTGAAAGGCATCAGCAAAAGGAATACAGGTAGGTACTTGAAAAGAAAATATATTATTTTATCATACTATTTTATCAAAGAATATATATACGAGTACCTACATGTAATATATTATGAACAAATTGGCTAACCAACGACAAAAGAAACTTTAAACAAAGTTCCTATATTTATCGTTCATCAAAATCGGTTAAACTCAAGTATGAATATGGGGATTTTGATATGTTCAATTGTTCAACTCGCCATCGTCAGCGCAAAGATCATTCAACATTATCGGTCGACATTGATATCGTGGTGTGTCCCTCGTTTCGTATAAACTTTGACTCGAGCTTTCTACTATCCTCTTTTCCTCCCTCCCGCCCCTCTTTCAGGTATTTTTACAAATGTGGAATCACTTGAGAATAATTTTCTTTATCTTATGCAGCTCTAAATAGCACCTCAACGGTCCTGGTCCCCGTCCAATCTCGTATATTCTAGAGACAGGAGATCTGTCTTCTGCCCACACCTCGTTGACCTTTAATTTTACCTTTTATGATTATGTGTAATAAGTTAACAAAAGCCTTTAAGTAAATGATACTAAAACCAAAGAATAGAGATTATTTTAACGCAGAAAAGATCTCACTTTTTTCTGAAGCTTCACCAATAATTTATCGATAAAAGTGTCGAATATTTGTAGTAACATGAAAATAAAAATCGTGAAATACATCCTTAAATTCTTGGTATTCCGATTCGTCCATTAAAAGTTGTGTAAAGTTTTTCTATCCCAAACTTCGTCGTATAAAATCGAAGACAGTTATGACACAGCTATAAACCACTCCACATTAAGATCGTCAAAGATCGTATTCTACAAGATGTCCGTCCATTAAGTGGTATGTTTAGAGTTGTAATATATTTTGATGGCACGATAATTAAATCTCAAATTTACATAATCTCGCGAGAGCCGGGTGGTCCAGACGAAAAATCACCAGTAGTTGGTACTAATGACTTTATTCGAAGACGTCGCTTCATCCCATTATGAAAATGCCACCAAATCACATAACGCGACTTATCTAATTTATATAAGCCTCCTTTTATCAGTTTAGAGGTACGATTTACGTCATATCAAATTTAATTATGTCCATATCTAATATTGAAAAATTCAGTTGTCATATTGGCGTAAGGGCCGGATAAAGGTTATTTTTTCCTGTTTTTAAGTAGGATTTTTTCTTATTTCATATAGATTAATGGCAGTCACATTGTGGTAAAATCTATCCATTTTAATTTTAGTTTTACTTAGTAAATACCATTATTGTGACGCATTCTATATAATTTTCAAACACTTTTTTTCAACACGCATCTATGTACATATCATACATTATTATTTTCTTGAGTATACTAAGTTAAGCTTCCTATGTCCAAATCACCGCTCACCTTAGTTTATAATTTGACCAGTTAAATAATAAAAATGAAAATGATATTTTCTGGCGTTTCTCATGTATGTGATTATAATCCAGGATTCGGACTTCACATACTAATAAAAGAGTTTCTGCTTAGTAAAAAGCTTCTTCTCATCTCACCAATAGATGTCTCTAGTGAAGTTCAAGTGATTCAAGAACAAGGTTTCGGAATTGTTTCAGGCATCAGTTGTTTATTTTCTAATGGGTAAAGTAAAAGTGAATATACAATACACATGTATGGTCATTTTATATTTATTTATCAGGTCATATTTTTAATCTGTTTATTTCCAGAACTTATATACAACCTTTACTAGATATATGTAAGAATTTGTATGTCAATTAATTAGTTGTGCAAGCAGCAATTCATTAATGAAATCGGCATAGTGAAAAGCAACCGGATCTGCCCAATATAGCAATGGTACTAGAATCGTATTAAAAAATTAGATACGGTTTAAACAAATTTCATGCTTCAGGATTAGCTGCTATTCTCTATTTGGAATAGACGCTTCTGGTTTCGATAATTTCTTTTTTATACATATAAAGAGATGCCTGCAGTGAAAATAATTATCAAAAAAAGTCTTATCAATGCTGCTGCATATATATATATATATATATATATATATATATATATATATATATATATATATATATATATATATATATATATATATATATATATATATATATATATATATATAAATATATATTTATATATATTTATACATATATATATATATATATATATATATATATATATATATATATATATATATATATATATATATATATATATATATATATATATATATATATATATATATATATATATATATATATATATATATATATATATATGTATATATATATATATATGTATATATATTTATATATAAATATATATAAATATATATATATATATATATATATATATATATATATATATATATATATATATATATATATATATATATATATATATATATATATATATATATATACATATCGCTCACTCCTTTTAACAATGTCATACGTAAAAAATCGTTAATTTTCAGTTGTGCATGTTTTCGGAATGCCCGGAAAATGTACTATATCCCTGCAAAAGCGGCATATTTTTAACTTAATATTTACCCGCTACAGGGCAGAAAGTGTTGTTTTTGCATTTTGAAGAAAAGGTGTTGTTTAATATTTCTTTAAATATAGTAAATATTTTCAAATGGATAAAAAAATAAGTGGCTTGATATTTATTTTTCAATCATTTTATTATACTTTTAAATTTTAAAAACGTTCTCCTGAAAAATCTTTTTTTTATTTATGACGTTTTTGAAAGGAGTGAGCGATATGTTCTTACCTATGAATTATACCTCCATAGGTACCTCAAAACTATTTTTTGTACTTTCCTGCGTGTAACAAACATTACACCTTATTTACCAACATATCATAATTTCAAATTCTCACATTGACGTGTCCTGTGAGAGCATCATCAAAGACGGGATTCAAACCTGATTTCATGACCGGAGAAGAACCGTATCCACTGCACTACCCGTTACCTGGTGATTCTGTGTTAATTATCGAGTTAATTATATCTACGACTTGAATTTTAATTAAAATCACACTTTATGATATTAACTAACTAATTTAATCACCATCACGACGCTTCACTGCAGGGGTAGGCAGAGGAATCGAATGTCAAACCAATCTGTCTATGAACAGTCCTTAACCTCTTCCGCATTCGTGCATCTCCTCATAACATACCCACCGATTATTCCGATCCCTAACTTGACCATTTTCTTTTCAGTATTTCAAATACTTGATCGCGCCAATTTTTTTTCGGTCTTCCACTGCTTTTATTAGCTTGAATTGTATTTATTTTATGTTATTAATTGATTCATATTTTGTTTAATATATGGTAAATGTACGTTTCTCTTGATGGTGTCTATTTGATAAACCTCAAATAATGAATGACAAGAAAATATTTTGGATGTCTCAAGAAAGACAAAGAAGTACTTTTGAGAAAGGAATATAGAAGTTTTTACATTTACAATGCTTAAGACCTTTAATTTTTTAACTGTAATATTTATTCAATATTACCCTGGACTGATACCTGAAACGGAGGGCTGATCACCTTTCCTTCATGTTTTGCAGTGCCCTATGCACCATTCGGTGCGGATAAGGGTCAAAAGACCTTTAATTGCCTGAATTTAGTTTATTCAATTGATCCTTTTACAACGTGTTACATTCACCATTTTGGTCACTAATAAACATCTCTTTGACTTTTAGAACCTATATATGCACATATATATGCAATTATGCAAACGATTACTCACATGTGAGTTGAAGCGCCATCTCTTGAGAATATCTGAAAGTAAATGTCTAATTTAACACATTCCCTTCTCAATAAATACTAGAAAAAATTTTGATACAATTGAAACATTCAGTTTTTACTCGTAGTCATATACCTACTGACAGTTTTTAGGTAATGGTTTTTTGAAATACGCTTTGTGGTTTTTAAAACCGGTTTCAGTTTTATTGATTTCAATTCAAATAAATTGACATTTGAAGGAGGACGAACTGGTCTAGTTAGTTACAGAGATTTGTAAACTATTTAATGGTGGTGTTTCTTTCTGCTGCGGTATTCGTTAGTCAATAATAACACTTCCTGTAGCACCGAACTACGAGCCAACAAATATGCTGTAACCTTTGAAGAGCAGAGTCCCATGCTTGAACTCATACGTGTTTTTTATACAACTTTAATTTTAGTAAAGCTTTAACTATTAAAGCAGCTTTTTGAAATTCCGCTTTTGAAATCAATTCAAACAACAATCAAATTGATAGATTTATTTATTATAACTGCAGACAGTTGGTAGAATTCCATATTGAATTGTTGGGTAGTAAATCCAAAATAAAACAAGGTTTTTGTATTGAATTCTGCATTTATTTATGTATAACTTAGTACGTGATGCGTTTCGTCTTCTAAGGACATTATTAAACACTGACTAAAAATATTTACAAGATGTCGTTATATATTAACAAAATTGCTATTATTAGGTCTATGAGTACATATAATGGTGGGTATTTCGGTGGGTAACGTCGAAATACCCACCATTAAAACCTTGTTTTATTTTGGATATATTACCCAACAATTAAATTGATAGATATTAAAAGATTGATTAACGTTTTAGTGTGGTAACATAATACTCTCCTTATACATTATTAACTTTGTGTAATACCATTTAAAAACACTACTTTTAAGTGAACATTGAATGATAAAGAGATTCTTAAAATATAGCTGTCCAAGTATTCCATGCATCACTTGGGCCTGAATAAAAATATTTACAGTATCTTAAGTGCGTCATAATTTTCATTCACAAATCTGGGTTGTCCCTTAAGGAGTTATTTTGTTTATTGATACATCAACAAAGATGAAAAAGAACGTGGTAGTCTGGATATTTACAGGGCTTATGACCTGTCAAAGGCTGGTTTAAGTTATCAATTTGAAATTCAACATAATGAATGATTGGAATTTATACACCTTCTTCTAAAAAATATTTTCAATTTGTTCTTCTGTCTTCTATCCAGGCCTAAGTGGTGCATGGGGCGCTGCATAATACAAAATTATTGACTCGATCATTAATAATTTGACGGCAGAGCGATTAGTCCTGCGTTTTAGATTTTATGATCGTAGGGTGAAAATATTTCATGAGATACAGATGACATTAGTAAAGAGGCTCAGGGTAAAAAATATTACTGGTTTATGGGAAAAGAAATGGAGGAAAAATAAAAGAAAGTAGTAAATAAGAGGAAAAATGTAATAAGAGGAAAAATGTAAGCACTCGGGTTTGTATGCCCGTACTTGTACAATATTTTGTAATCTATCGCAAAATTATATGAGTCCCTTAAGGATATATTTATTTATCTTCTTTTATTTTTTGTTTGTTTTTTTTTTCGTACGAACCTCAACACGGTGCCTCAAACGTTCATATTTTTGTACATGTAAGATATTCTACATATGTATATTTATCCAATACTTGCACAGTCCGTAGGAGATTTTGGATTATTCAAATACATTGATTAATGATTTTGATTAATGATGACTGGATTCTTTCAGCACACTCGGATACTAAAATAGTTTTTCGATATCAATTATAATATATAAATCTATTTCTTATCATCAAATTCAAATTAAAACTTCAGTTATTGAAATGTAAGCATTTGCATACAGAACTATTTCACGATGGAATTTGAATCATGGATGTTATAGTATTAAACGATTAAATTGAATTTTATTTTATTTTTTACCAACCGGCTACTCGTTGTTCTACCTCAGTCTAATTAAATGGAAAAAAAGATAAGAATTCTGACATTATATCGTAAAATATAGTAAACTTTGTCATGAATGTTTTAACTAAGATGATTTTTTTTATCAAAATTTCAACCAACGACGAAAAGAAACTTGCGACTGGTTACATACCTCCAAGGTTAATGCTATTATGGTAGAATGGTGAACGTTACACAAGTATATAAAGTGATCACTTGCCAGCACAATAGAATGATGCTAGAAGATGTTCATAAAGATTTCCAGGAGTGATCAGGTCTTTAAGAACAGTGTCCGTCGATGGTTGCTTAACATTGGAAGGGACAAGGTAGAAAGTGAATTAATTAAAGTCCAGGTGTAATTATCACATTGAAAAACCTTAAACTATAAATTATATTTGTATCTCCTGTATGTTATGTTTATAATCTAATCATTAAAAAAAAACATTATTAAAAAATTTAAAAAAATTAAAACATAAATTTTGTATTACCATGTTAGTATTCGGCTCAACACAGGCCATGCCTAAAGAGCCGTAATACGTATAATAAATGTATATATGAAATGAATATGTATATTGAATGTATCTATGTATTATGAAAATAAAATAAATATAAAAAAAATACATTTATAATTAAAAAAATAAACGACATATGTTTAGTCTCAGTCAAGAAACCTATAATAAATATATCTTGATATATCATCCGCAGGGTAAAAAATCCCGTTTAATTCAAATAATTTAAAATCTCTAATATTTTGATCAAACTTCACATATGGTATTTGATAATTATTCTGAATGCATCGAAATACATATTTTCGTAATTTTTTATCGTTGGGAACGTAGACAATAGGGAGGAGACTTTAGTTATGGTCATATTAGTGAAAATGGTGCGGAATTCATCGAAACACGTATCACAATAGATTTTAAGGAATAATGGTATTTACAATTTAAAGCAAAATTAAAGGAAAATTGAAATTCAAAATGGATATATATATATTACCACAAGGTGACTGCCAATTCATGTGATGAAGGAATATATGTTTTTTTTAAATACCACAAAGTTCATGTTTGTTTGAATTTGTTTTTATTTTTAATTTCTGCGTTGACAGTAAAGGGTTCAATTTTAAAATGATTGCATTTTGATCACAAATTTCTCTAGAGACTGTCTCGATATTGGTGAATTTTATAGGCTGCGTTAATGAAGCGTGATATTAATGGCGCCAATGTGTTTTTAATTACGAAAAATCATCAGAAATTCGATTATATGGACCCATTCGTGATGTAAGCGCGGTTACGTAATTCAGTTCAGATATTGAAGGAAATCGATACGTCATAGTTAATCACCTTGATTGCTCTCAATGATTTATTAGCACGCCTCTTCGAAGAGATCATTAATATTTCTTTTTTTTTTGTAGTTGTTCTGATCGCTACTGGACTAACGGTGCTACCACACGCGGGGAAAGTTTTTCAATACTGATTTCAATTCGGACTTTTACTTTAGTTGTACTATCCATTACATATCCATAAAACTGATAAGCTAGAATCAGAATTCTATGCCACAGCACGATGGATAACTGCAAACCAAATCATACATCTCAGAACACCTATGAGAACTTAAAGAAACAAAAAAGTTCAAAACATTTTGAGAGTGTCGAAATATTTATTCGCAGATCTGGGTTGCCGTCCACTTAAGAGTTATTTTACATTTTTGACATCTCAACAAAGATAAATTATAATATGGACGTCGGCAAATTTACTGGGGTTTTGACTTGTCATAGCCTCGTTAAGTGATCACTTTGCACCTTTCGTTAGATAGATACTTACTAACTTAACTTAACTTCATTCCAACTTATTGTCTTTATAGACTGTTTGGTCAACTCTCCTCATCTTCAGATTGTAGGTTTTTCCATCGTGGACAATGTCACCTAGGCCATGCCTTCAAATCATGTTATCTTTCTGTAGTAACTATAAATTTTATTGGTTTTTCTCTAGATGCGTTTCGTGGAAAATCCGTAGCTATTGCCTGGTTTACATTACGTTCATGGTTCCTGGTTTACACCCAGACTTCCATGAATGCGTGGACTCTTTTTTGTCTCTAAGGGACACATTAACATTTACATACTGACATAACCAAGTAAGAAGTAAAAAAAAGTAAATTCACAATTTAAAAAAAAATTAATTAAAAAGTGGTTAAAACAAAGTTGTTCAATTTTATAAAGTTTATAAAATGTGCCAAAGTATCTGCAAAAAACATTTAAAAAAAAAAAACAAAATATTCATATTCAAATTGTTTTTGGTGTGTGTGTCCTCTTCAATGCCTGGTTTGTATGTTGATTCTTTAAAAAAATACAACCCGCTTTCAAAGATGAGGTTAAAAATGCTCACATGTTTCCTGACATGTGAAATAATACAGTGACGAATCAACCAATTCCTTTAATTTTTATGTCGTTTGCTTATCCAAGTAATATAAATCATCCAATAATCATTACCAGGGCGGCATAACATCTTTGTTCCCTGTTCATTTATCATCATTATCGTCTCATTGCATTATCGCGACATGACATCCTGAATTATCAAATGTTTTCTTCGAATTGACATCCTTTTTAAACACATCATATATTTGTATCGTACGTACAGAATGTACGTAATGATATACAACACGATGTAACGACGCGAAAACAAATTATTTCTCTGTAATCATGCATTGTGAATCTCGCATTTATAGCAAATGTGACCTTTCATTACTATATATATATATATATATATATATATATATATATATATATATATATATATATATATATATATATATATATATATATATATATATATATATATATATATATATATATATATATATAAATGTATATAATAAATCGGAGTTATATAACTAATGACGTAATTGAGTAATGAGACAAATCTGTCAAATATATATAGAAGTAAGATGAGACACAAAAAAATGATAAAAGTAGACTGGATGTAGTTGAAATATGATTTTTTGATGTATGATAGATGTTCGAATGGCAATGTAAGGAAATAATGCAAGGTTTGATGAGGATTATAAAAATATTTAATTTTATATAATGGATTTTTGATGGATTTACGACCAGAAAGGACCGGAACCAGATGTGTCATGATGTGACAAATTCGACCATATAATTTGACGCTGTAGCCAAAGGAAAATTAACCTTTTACTTCACTTCTACTATCAATTTGGCCAAGAAAAAACAGTGTTTTATATAATAATATCACCATGAAGCGTACTTAAGGAAGTATTTTACAAAAAGAACGCTTTGTACATTATGAAAATTTATGTTTTTATAATTGTTTTCCCCATTTTAATGCTCGGGGTTAAAAAAAAATTGTGCAAAAAGCGTTAAGTTAGTAAAAAATAGTTTAAATTACAAACCTTTTTGGAACAAATTTCCCATATTCCATATACAGAGAATCGATTAACGTTTTAATTATAATTAGATAAAATTACTTCCTTTTCCACATAGCTTTAAAACATCAAATCTACGTTAAAAAAGGTTTAATTATTTGTGATTACACGCACGATCTCGCATCTGCGACCACTCCCAAATTGAAATAACTAAATTTTCATTTTATCGATATATTCTGATCTTATAAAAATCTAATATGATGAATGCGAGCCTTAGGTGTGCATATTCAATATACAAAATAATGTATTCAATACAATTATCTTCCTGCTACATTTAAGATTCAATTATGCTACCAACTAAAATTTATCAACACCTCTTTTTGAAATATGCCTCTAGAATACCATCCGCGTTGTGTATGTCCGTATAATCGGTAATTGGTGATTACACACTATAGGGCAATGCTTCGACTGCGAGTTCAAATGATTCTAATGTTTTTTTACTACCGACATTAACCTATTCAGACCTAAGAGGGGGATTTAAAATCCCCCTAAAACTACGGTCTACTCAATAACTTCGTCATTCACAAAATTTGATTATTTTTTTCAATCTTTATACAGAGTCCCGAAAACATGATCATGTGTGGACCGAAAGGTGGCAGAATTTGTGAAAATGCCGAGTTATCCGAAATTCGGTTAAAAAATAATAAGTAAGAGCGTTTCCTCATAAAATACAGTGCTGTTCTTGTATTTAATGTTTGCTCGAGAATTCAAAAGATGATAAATTGCCCAAAATACCATTATACAAAGAATAAGTACGTACTCCATTTACTTCATTTTATTTATTAGCCTTTACTTCATGTTAATTAAATTTATAAATACAAAGTGCACAGTAATTTACCTGATAAAACAAACCTCAAAAAATACTTTATGAGACATTTAGTTGTCTATAATGAAATTAACTAATTTATCTCAAGCTTCGTATTATTATTACATGCGACATTTCATTTGATAAAATAACAAATAAACGTTTTTGACATTTATTTTATTTCACCAATGATCGAGTTTCGTCGTTTCTAACATCATTACACTGGTGGGAGGCTAAACAAAATGTTAAAACAAAATCCTTTCAGGGGTGTAAACCGTGATTTCATATAATTTTTTAATATTTTTTTTATTAGTTTACATAACATTTAAATGAATACAACTGTGGTCTATCTATCACCCCTTTTGGAACATGCATAACTTTTAGATACTTCGGTTGAGGAAGGTTAAAAATGCCAAAACTAAATTATACCCCTTGGTCCATCAGTCGTAATTTGAATTCTGGATGCGGCGTGATGCCCAGGGATGTATTGTACTAATTTACTCTAAATAACATATAACGAATTCGGTTTATGGTGTAATTTTCGTACGTTCTCACTAAATTTTATATTATATTTACCCCATGGTAGTGCATTAATATTTATATCTCCGTGTTGCGTACTTAGTTATTTACATAATATCCCAAACAATTCCAACAGAACATCAAATATTTGCGAACCAAATATTTCAATAACCTTTCTACTATTATTTTTTAAATAAAACATATAAGTAGGTACTAAAATTATTTTTAAAAATTACAGGCAAGTTAATTGAAACAAAAACATTTAAAAAAAACTAAATCATACATAAGTTTACAAAATAAACAGTTAGTGTATGTTAGGTCTCTCTCCAAGCACAAGAGCTTAATCTCTTTTTTGGAGAGGAACAGCGCAACTAGTACAAAGATATGTTAACAGTTGAAATATCTAGCAAATTAATTCAATTTTAATATTTTTGTGACTATTTTAAATAAATTTTAAAAATTTATAAAATTTTGCCCCGCTCGAGAACTATCATTCTCTATTATCTATAGATTTAACATAAAGACTAGACACACTGATTTTCATTAATTTTTTTTATTTTCTTTTTTGAATGTGATGTGTGATGATATCGGTAACGATGAAATTTGGTCACTGGTCATATAAAATAAATGTTGAAAAAACTACATAGTTATTTTATTTTACGAAATGCTAATCCATCAAGATATACTTATCAAATTTTGAATTAATATATTTTTAAGTACAAAACTTAAATATATATTAATACAAAATTTTCAGTTATTCGAGAAATTTTGGTGAAACTCACTCGACCCCAAACTTACTCATCCATAACTTATTCTACGTAGAGTATTTTTAATGGAATACCATTGTAATTATTTCAATTTCGTGTTATAAAATTTCATTAGAAAGCTCGTGTTTCTCAAGTTTGATATTCTAAATTAATTTAATCACGGAATTTGGTACTGTGGTCCGGCGTTAAACCGAAATTGGACCACAAACCAGATTCTAAAGTTCACTCTTCACCTTACTCCGCTAATTATTTCTCAACTTTACGCTCGCTTAACAAAACTCTTTGATTTATCGCCTTGCGCTTATATTTTAATTAGTTTTAGTAGTTTTAGCTGTAACAAAGAAAGAAGACGCTATTCTTGTTACATATTTTTTTCAGTATTTTGAAAAGGTGTTTTTATTTTTTAAGTTTGTTTTATCAAATATATTTGCAAATAATTTCATTACATTATTAGTACATCGTCGCAAGGATACATGTACATTAAAGAATGCGCGCTTGTATGTCGTAATAAATATTAAATTTGGTTTAACCACTTTTTATTGGTACACTTTTTCTAACCGGCTTCCACAAGAACCTTGTCATCCTCAGGGTTTATGTACTAATTCTAAAACATTGAAATACTCATAATAGGTTAAAGTTAATTATTAATGTTTTAGAATTAGTACATAAACCCTGAGGATGACAAGGTTCTTGTCGAAACCGGTTGAAAAAAGTGTAGGTACCCATAAAAAGATGTTTTATTTTACAAAATTTATACAATGTGCCACAAAGTATCTGCGAAAAACATTCAAGAAATTAAATTTGGATAAAGATTAGTTAAACTTTCGCTCGGAATAAACTGGGGGAAAGAAAATTTGAGATGAATTAGAAAACAAACGCACCTTTGGATTTTTTTATAAAAACAAAACATAGCCCTTTTAAAAAACGATACTAACGCCTTCCATGAAGTGATATTGTGCTTATACATCTTCCAAAAAATCCATTTGTATTTAAAGTAGCATGGTTAGTTAGAAGAGATTGCATCTTAGAAATTTATATATTTATATAATCTGAACAAGAAGTTTAATATTAATAAATAAATATTGACAAATATTTAAATACATATATTATATATCTACAACATTTTGATTGTGTCCAAATACTTGCAAGTAAATGCCCAGACTTCCATATTCTTCTTCATCTTTGATGAGATGTCAAAAAAAACATATTTATTTACTTAATATTTTCTGCCAACCATTATTCTTACCAAATGGTGTATAGGGCACAGCACTGCATCAATTCAGTATAACATTTATAATAAATCACTTGATAGCAAGACGATCAGTTATTTGTGATGTAAATTGTTATTTTATTTTCCATCATTTCATCGAAAATTTATGACATGACCACATATTTAAAACGTTTATATTATATTTAAGATTATTTTACTTTAAGGATTTGTTACCATGCTTTTCACCTGTCTGATGATGTCGGTAACGGCCAAACATTTTAATAAATGGGTCTTTATTGTGAAGAAACAGCAAAACGCTTAGATTCTTAGACCTAAGAGAATACATACATACAGAATACAGTTTGTATAAAGCATGTTAATAATTATAAAGTTTTTCAACGTAAGATTTTATCGCGATAATAATACGACACTCACCCAATCAGGGAACAAGGCTATAAAATATAATTAAGTATCTATAAAATGGCCACAAATTTAAATTTCCTTACACAATAACCGGAATTTTAATTGAAACAATTCCTAATAAAGAAAAAATCCTGAAACATAGCATCAATTTTTTTACCCCACAATATGAAATATACAGGATGAGACGGATTCACAATGGCTCAAAATAAACTCAAAAGTGGTATTGCACAAGTGTTTTATTTTTGTATTTAAATTTAGATTTTTCGTTAAGTTTTTGCCATATCAATAAATTATTTTAAATATATAGTCTTGTCTCACTGAGCAAAGTAAATACCGGTTCTGAAGATCTTGTTATGTCTAGAGATTATTTTTTTTATTATTATTAGTGAATTCTTATTTTAAAATGTTTAATTTCATTAACTGATTCGGCAGTCATTTTGTAATAATATCAATAAATACCATGATTTTTATAAACCTATTGTGACACTTGTTTCGGTCCATTCTGCATCATTTTCTAACACTATATACAATACGGTATTTACCAATTAAAACTTAAATAAAAATAAATATATTTCAAATAGAAATGTAATACCATTTAGAAATATATAATAATAATAATAAATCCCTTACCGCACCCCAATGGTGCATAGGGCACTGCTTCATATAAACGCAGTGTTATCTCGATCGATTACACATGAAGGAAAGGTGATCAGCCCTTCACTCCAGGTACCAGTCCAGTGTAATATTGAATAAATATTAGAGTGAAAAAATCACTTATATTTATTAAACACCCCTGGGAATCGAACCCGGGACCTCCAGAACGCGAGCATGATGAGAAATATATACCATATATAAAATAGAAATGTAATACAATAATAATAATGATACCTTAAATAAAATAACTACCGTGCATCCATTGGATGCAGTGCCCTATGCACCATTGGATACTGACAAGGGCCCATACTACAACAAAATACTACTTTTTACAGTTTTTCTTCTTCTCTTCTTCTTATATTCTTCTAGGTGGAGCATATGGCCAACACGAGACATCTCGCGTTTTTCACAGTTTTTATAGATTGTTATAATTTCCTTTATGCCATATTATATAATATTTAAGAGGATTTGTATCCCATTAAGGGGTGATTAATTTACGTCATAAACAAATACATGAATTTCGACCTTAGTTTTAATAAATGTAATAAAAAGGGAATCTAGATTATTTTGTCTCTTGTGTTTTTTTTCCATGAATTCCTATCACCCTGTATCAAATATTCGCCACACAATCTGCGATTATAATCAAGTTAATTTCATTAATTAAAAATATTGACTCAATCGCGACTGTTAAATTTTGATGTCTTCATTTATTGAGTATTTTTCTTTGATGCGCGGGTAAAATATAAACTAATTTCCTCCTCGAAACTTTCTACCGAGAAGTCGTTTGCATCTTGATCGTCATCTGTTTTGGTCATTTTTCAGTCACATTGCTTCGAAAGATGATTTAACATACCGTCATTAAAGTAAGGTTTTTTCAGAGCAACAACTGAATTTATTAGTCCGTCCCCGTTTTATGCTTTTTATTATGCGTAATGAATGGTTATAAAATCGACTACACATAAAAATATTTCTTCTTGTCGTTCTTCATTTGTTTCGGCATCTTTTTGTGGACCTAATTACATCACGGGCACCCATTTCTGCGCTCTCCATTACCTTCGTAGAAAAAGTAAAACCTTTTCTTACATTTCCAAAAATGTATTTTTTTAAACACGTTTTTACTTGCTTATATTATTTTAGAAAAATTTAAGATATTTTAATGTTTAAGTTTTGTGGATCATTTAAACTGAATTTATCGCTCTCGTGACAATATTTGGGCTAACAGATTAATAATATTTAAAAAAAATTAAATGTGTATTTTAGTATTTTAAATCAGAGAGAAAAAAGATGAAATTTTTTAAAGATAAAATCGTGTTTTTATCTTAATATGTTCTATCTAAAAATGTAAATAATCGTTCTTTAAAATCTTAAATTTCATTGATTGATTTTAAATTTTCATACAACGTGGCATTTCATTTTTTTTTATGTTTTTAACTATCCATATAAATTCAAATTTAAGCGCTGGTTATACAAAACTTGAAAAAATCTAAGAAAAATTCCATGATAAGTTGACATATTTCATTTTGATTATTAAAAAACCCCGAACCCGCAATTTGATACCAATTTCTAATAATGAGCCACTTGGGTTCACATTAATAGTTTGGAATTGAAATATTTATGAAAATAATAAAAACACAAATATTTCTCTTTTTTAATAGAAAAATAAATTAAAATAAACATTTGTATAAAACCATGTATTGAGTTTTATTTTATTAAACATGATGTTTCGAAAACTACAGTTGTTTTCATCGACAGATTATTACTTAAACAGTTAACTTAAACCAAATTGTAAGTAATTTACTTCAAATTTTAATAAACGTAATGACAGGTATTAATATATTATTAGATTAAAACCAATATATTTGGCTTTTCCACTTTATTTTTATTTGACCAGCGACCGGGTTTCGTCGTTACTGACATCGTCAGACTGGTCTGATGATGTCGGTAACGACGAAACCCGGTCGCTGGTCAAATAAAAATAAAGTGGAAAAGGTAAAAATATTGGTTTTAATCTAATAATATATTAAAAATGCAATTCCATCACGAAGTGTCAGTGGATAATATAAATCTAGTAATGACAGGTGATTACTAAATCACCTGTTGATGAAAATAACTGTAGTTTTCGAAACTAGTCATGTTTAATAAAATAAAAATCAATACATGGTTTTATACAAATGATTATTTTAATTAATTTTTTCTTTATTTTATTTTAATTCAATAAAACTCAATAAATGCTATTTTAAATTTTTTTGCATTTAAATTTTTTAAATAATCAACATGTCTTTCCACAAAGTTGATATCAAATGAATCAATAGTATTTACAACATTTTGAGAGTGTCCAAATACTCAAATCTGGATTATCTCCAATTATATGAGTTATTTTTTATATTAATTTTTGACATCTCATCAAAGATGAAGAAGAATATGGAAGTCTGGGCATTTACGGGGCTGTCGACTGTCATAGGCTGCTTTAAGTGATCACTTTACACACGTGTAACATTCACCAACTCTACCCAATATTGACAACCACACTACTCAAATTCTTGGAAGTTCTATATATATTAACCAATTTTAGCCCCGTAAATGCCCAGACTTCCATATTCTTCATCTTGGATGAGATGTCAAAAAGCTATAAAAAGTACATCTCATTTTGATACTGCGTCATGATATATGCAGATATGTGAAGAAAATATGGGGAAAGCAATGTGATTCACCCAAATATTCGGGCTCTAGTGGCCAGATGAGGTATTAGTGATATCTCTGGCATGTTATTATCCGGGAAATTCTGCGTGTAATCTGTTTACACGCCGGATTACAAATAGTAAAACATGGTAGCCTAAAGCTATCGGAATCTATTTTTCTAGATCACGCAAGTATTGTATGAGCAGCGAGCTTTCTGCTAGCCTTTAAAGTCATAAAACTATGCTATGACGGCAAACAGATTACTTCATTATTTCACAATAGAAATTGAATTTTTATTGTGGATAATAGACGTTTTATTGTATATGAAAACACTCCAATATAAACAGAACCATTATTTTTTTCAACGTAAGATGAAGAAGAATATGGATGTCTGGGTTTTTTCAAGTAGGTAAATAAAAACTGTATGAGTATTTAAATAAAAACTGTATTAAGTATGAGTATTTACAGAGATTACGACCTGTCATAGGCTGGTTTAAGTAATTACTTTATACACTTGTACCAAGTACCATTCTACCTATGATTGACAACCACACTTTATTAAAGTTAAGAAATAATATTTGTGCTTCAATTGAAAACATCTTGCACATGCTACATCTTCGGAACCATCTACGATTAAATTTAGTTAGGTTTCCTATTACCAGAGACCTTCGTAATCAAATAAACCCTTCTTATATGGGATGCAGTGCCCTATGCACTATCAGGTACTGAATCGGGTCAAGACTATAAAAAGAGTTTTATTAATAAAAAATAAAAATCAATCAGTTTTGTTTTACCAGTAACGCATTTATTTGAGTATACCTCAAAATTTATGTACAAATATACAAAAATGAAAACGGAACAAAGAATTTTATTTTTGTTTTATTATTATACAAAATCTTTTATTAATTTAGCAAACTTTGAACAAATGTTTGAGCAGTACTTGAAATTTGTGTATAAAAAATATAATAAAAGCAGTAAAATCTTTTTTGTTGTTATTTTAATTGAGTTTAATTTGAAATTAGTGTAAAAGAAAAAAATACACAAAATTGTTAAATACAGTATATGCCCCCAAACCATATGTTCATTTTTTCAAGTCAAGTTCCAATAACTTACTGTTAAAACCATTACTTTTAATTTAATGCAGAACACATCTGAACAATAAATTCGTTGATTATTATCATTACCAAATGAAATGGACACGAATATCACCTGAATAATATATATGGCCAATTACGTAGATTATTTAATAAGAGGTGACTGCATTAGCCAGCCAGAAGATGCCTTGAATTTATTGGACATTGCGGTTTCAAACAACCTGTTCTTGATGTTATTTCATATAGTAATTAATAAAGAGAAATGTGCGATGCATAACGGTTTTGGGAATCATCTTCAAGGCATTAGAACTCGTTATCACTTAGGTCTAGTGGATTCCTATATTACGAAACCGCGTAAAAACAGACTTTGTAAGTTAATTCGGATTAGATTTTATAGCTGGAATTTAATATCAAATTTATTATTATTATCATGATTTTTTATTGATATTTCAACACTCAAGAAGAAGAATGTGGAAGTCTGGGAATTTACATGACGTACAACTTGTCAAAGGCTGGTTTAATTCATCAAATTTAACATGTGTAACACTTGCCATTCTTCTCATGATTGACAACTATGCTTCTCAAATTTTAGTTCATTTATTTTATTTTTGCGTCCGCCTCCGTAGTGTAATGGTCAGCATGCTCACCTACCGTTCGGGAGGTCCCGGGTTCGATTCCCAGGGGGGTTTAATAAATATAAGTGATTTTTTCACTCTAATATTTTTTTAATATTACACTGGACTGGTACCGTTACTGGTACGTTCGCTGCAATTTATATGGTTTGCCTAGATAATAAATAGTGTAAAGCGTCTCTAAAACACCCATACTAGGAAGCTCGATTATTTATTTTCTTAATTATTTCCAGGCCAGTCTGCCGCAACTGCACGGGCTCCCCGGCGATGGACGCGCCCGCGCCCGCCCCGGCGCCCACGCACATGTCACCCGCGCCCTCGCACATGTCGCCCGCGCCCGCCCACATGTCGCCCGCGCCCGCGCACATGTCGCCCGCGCCCGGGCACATGCAGCCCGCGCCCGCGCCCTCGGCCGCGCCCTCGCCGCCGGCCGGCGCGCTGCGCGGCCTGCTGGAGCACGCCGAGCGGCTCCTGCTCGCCAAGGGCGGCCCGCCGCCCGACCCCCACCGGCACTCGCAGTCCGACGACGACTCGGGATGCGCCCTCGAGGAGTACACCTGGGTCCCGCCGGGACTTAGACCAGAACAGGTGAGGATTTTATTACAACTAAACATGGAGTTTTGTTACTTAAATAGTACTCGTACAAGTTGTCGGCCTCCGTAGTGTAATGGTCAGCGCGCTCGGCTACCGTTCTGGAGGTCCCGGGTTCGATTCCCAGAGGGGGGTCTAATAATTATAAGTGATTTTTTCACTCTAATATTTATTCAATATTACCCAGGACTGGTACCTGAAGCGCAGGGCTGATCACTTTTCCTTCGTGTGTTAACGATCAAGATAACACTGCGTTTAGGTGATGCAGTGCCCTATGCACCATTGGGGTGCGGATAAGGGTACTTATTTTGTACAAGTACTTATTTTGTGTAACTCATTTATGTAAATGACTTGATTCATGTTGATGAACTGTTCTGTAAAATTCCCAAACATATTTATTAAAGTAATAATAACACAATGGAGTCCTGGTGTCAGCCTGGTCACCTTGGGTATTTTAACATGGCGGTGGATTGTACAAACTAATGAATATTACGGACATGCACCGCTGAGAGTAATAGGGACTTAAGGAGTATTACTTATCATTTTTTCTTTAATCGGGAAAAACTTTGCTGGATGATTGCTTAAATACCGATACAAGATCTTTATTTTTTATTTTTTTTGCATGGATGAGTAAAAATCGAAACCAAGAGTTTCTATAGAGTCCTGATACTAACCGTAATGTACGGATGTCAAGCAGTCAAAATGCGATCTCACAGACGTTGTTAGATAGATGTTCAAATGGTGATTTTTTTATTAAAATTAAACACTTGAATAATCCACTTTATCGAGTTTTATTTTTATTTACGACTAGTTTCAAAAACGACAATTGTTTTCATCTTCTGGTACAAATTAAAAACTATTTTATTTTTTTTAGTTTTTAGTTTGTACCAGAAGATGAAAACAATTGTCGTTTTCGAAACTAGTCGTAAATAAAAATAAAACTCGATAAAGTGGATTATTCAAGTGTTTAATTTTAATAAAATAATCATGTTATTCCACAAAGTTAATGCCGAATAAATAAATAAAAATATTCAAATGGTGAAATAAGGGAGAAAAAGCAAGGCTGAGATAAGCCTTATTTATAAAATTTAGAGAGGTGGGTTGAGATGGAAATACGTAACAAATGAAAAAGAACGACAGTTAAACAAATTAAAGATGTGAATGTAGTTAAACAAATTTAAAACGTGGACCAAAGCAAGACTAAAGAAAACTATGCATGATCAAGTATTTGAAATACTGAAAAGGTAAGGAATTGAAATAATTAGCGGGTATGTATGTGGAGATGCTGAATGTGGAAGACCAGTGTGATTGTTAGTTAGTTTTCATAATTAAACAATAATTCAATTAAATCAAATGAAGTAGAAATCATGTTATTTGTGGTCGTGCATGTATTTAAAATACAAGGAGTCTTTAGAAAAACATACCTGATAACATTATTTCCGCATTCTTTCAATGTTGCCCCAGGATCGAATTATATTAATCAATCACTCTCGGGTTTTATAATATGAACGTTTATTCTACAATAATACGCTTAATACGTCTCATAAATGGCCTCAAATATGCAGCTGTAGATCGGAGCACGTTCACGGAGTTATTACCTGTACATTGATTAATGTCCATTACAGGAATACATATTAAGCCTATCACATGAATACGTAATCCTGCCAACTTACCACCGCACTAAACGCAATGGGGGTATCTAACGCTTCTTGAAATTTCATGTTCCTTTGGCTTCAGAATCGTCGGATACTTCAGTTTTTGCAAAAAATCTTGTATGAAATTATTCCTTAGATTTAACGTTTGTACATTTCTTGGTGGAACTGTATTTAATATAATAAAATAACTAATTATATAGATTTTGCCACATACAGTTTATTTGGCCAGTAACGGAGTTTCGTCATTACCGACTTGCTATAAGTCTTTAGAATCTAACCCTGTCATGGCAGATACACACTCACGAATGACTTAAGGCGAATTTACATATATCGTAGTCGTACAGGAGAAAGTGACCAACTACCAAAACGTAAAATGTTCAGGAGGGCCATTTAAGTCACTTTTACTTGGCAAGAAAATAAAAACAATGCAGTTAGTCATTTTTAACAAGTGAATATATTATACTTCCAAGTTTAAAATCCTTTTTTTTTCAGGGCAATATTAAGCTAGTCGGATATCAAATAGTCAATGATCACGATTTTGTAAAAAATGCACTTGGTCACTTTCTCCTGTATGACTACGATATGGCGGACCACTTGGTATAATCCGAATTGCAACTGAGTAACCATGGATACAGTGAGAATCGCAAACCTGGTGACATTACAGAAAACTCGCTTCACTTTGAGCTGCCTTGATTAGTGTAAAAAAATGACGCAGCGGTGTTATATGTGACAGAGATAGAATTACTTCCACCGCTTTTATGCGTGACAGAAAATCGTCAATGAACGGATCGCTATTAATGCATGGTTAACGGGAAACACTTCAGGCAATATCGAAAGAAAAACGGATCGTGAGTCATGTGCATCATCATAACATAAGATTCTGGGTAGAATCTATCAAAACATCCCTGAAACGTCAGTTACCCCATCTATGCTTAGCACGGTAGTACAGTAATATGTACCAGTCTGTGCTAAAACAGAATCCAACTTGGATGCTTTAATTGAGTTGCTGTTTATTTTGCAGAACTCCATTTGCAAGTAATGATAGCTTAATTTCCCTCTAAAAGCATTTTCAAACCAATACACTTTAAACAGAATACATGTCGGAATTAATTATAGAATTCATGAATATATTACTTAACTGACATTTTGATCCATCTTACCCGCATTTGACAGGTGAAATTCGTTTTTTTTCAATTAATAATATACCTAAGGTTTTAACACTGGTACATATAACGATGCACATAATAAAACTCAACAATGCATACTTAAATAAGGTAAAAAAATAAGTTTATACACACTTTTTCTACCACAATTTGATATGCGGCACAAAATAAATCGCCCTTTGGAAAGATTTGATATTTTTTGCAAATGGCGTCCTACGTCAATCATATTCGACATTTCTGAACTTTAAATTTAATATTTATATATTTACATAAAATTATAACATCTTTCAATAGGACGATTAATTTTGTGCCACCCTGTACATACATACTTTAAAAATGGTTCTAGGTTTTAAATTTATTTCTCGTAGCTTAAATGCTCGCTTCAAGAAACATTTTCACAATTTTTCAAATAAGTAGACTTCATGAAAATTCCATCGTATCCGATGAAAAATTACCTACAGCGGTGCTTTAGGGACCTTAGAGGCTTTTACATCTGCCAATAGTCGTACGTAGGAAAATTTTCATGGAAAAGTTCCAAGTTTTCTCGAATTTTATTGCAGCGCAATTTAAGCACGTTCTGGTAAATTATAGCGTATTTTCGTAAAATTGCCATCATCGTTAGCGATATTTTTCCTTTTTTTGGTAATTTACCACTCACATTTTTACCTTTTTCGCTAGGGCAAATATCTAAGTTACCAAAATAATACCTTTATTGCTATTTTTACTTCTTCTTCTTCTTCTTTTTCTAGATCCTAAGGATCTGTTTGTGCCTCCGCTTGTAGCTCTTGGGATGTTGACTCCCAGCTGTCTTTCCACCTTTTTGGAGGTTTGCCTGGGGGTCTGCGTCCTTCAGGGATTTCTTGAAGGGCTATACGTGGAAGTCTGTCATCTGACATTCTGTTTACATGATTCTAGTATCGCCTTCGTTGTCATTCCCACCTCACGATATCCTCCGTCTTACACATGCTCCGGATGTCGGTATTCCTCACTCGGTATTTCTTACTATTTTTACTGTCTACTGTAAATCACTTAAATAAAGTAAAAAAATTAAAAAAGATTATGAATCTTCATTTAAAAACTTTTAATATTAAAATTTTTGCAATAAAATCATTGTATAACTTAATTTTGGAACGTCGAAAATATAACGGTAACCGTTGCATTTAATTGGTTACCTTATTATTATTTTAAATAATACAAAAACATTTAAAACAAAGTTATTTTTGATTCGGCAGTCACTTTGTGGTATTATACATCCATTTTTTCCTCAATATTAATCCTTATTCAGTCCTCATTACTGAAGTTCTTAGAAGAGATTTGGTCCTCGCTGTGTCTGCTCTGGTCTCTATCTCATATATGGAAATCGATCTTTCACATATCTTTTGTACTCTTTCTTTACATTGGAATTCTTAACATTTTTGTTTTACTTTAACTCCCGAAACACATTTTATAACTATACCATTATTAATATATCATCCACACTGCGTGTCTGAGAGCACGCGTGATTGATTCAAACACACTCCACTTGTTATTAATTGATCTATCAAAAAGATGTACAATGATTCATTAATAAATTCGGAAACGGTGAGAAAAAGCACTTGTAATTAGACAGAATAACTAGGGTGAGAATCCTCATTTCATTTTGCCCTACCTAATATTGTTACGACAAACCTTTGAAGTACATTATTCTAGAAAACATTAATAAAATTATTTTTATTTTAATCATGAATACGTAAATGATTTCAGCCTGAATTTCATGAAAAAGATTTACTACAATTTACAGTACGTTATGTATTTATCTTCCTCTGTGGATATGTGGTAAGCACAATTCTCTACCATGCCCGGGTTCGATTCCCAGGGGGGTCTATATATTTATGTGAACATATATATTTTTATATTTATATGTGTTTTTAAAGTTTGTTTATTAAACTATCAACATTGTTTCTACAGACTGACAGTTGGCAGTTAATTTGTTGGCATGTATGACCAGACGTCCATACGGACGTAAAGGAAGCTAATGTCAGGACTGAAGCTGTGACGTTCTATCCTCTCTGGTTACCCCACAGAAACTGCCTGATGGAAGTTATAGTAGTAGTAATAGAAGTATACTTATGTGTGTGCGTGTGTAAAATATAGTGAACTTTCATTTGCGCAGTAAATTCATCATTTGCGTAAAAGAGTAAAAAAAAAACGATGAATGTACGGGCAATTAATTCACCAGCAAAACGATTAAAAGCTTCAATTTGTAGTTTCAAACTGAAATATTTATAGTTCGGAATCGACGGGCAGCTCACTGACAAAGTGCGTTAATCTGTGTTACATTTGTGTATTGTTCCACTTAATACATTCAGATGAAATACCAGGGGTCGTCAAACTTTAGAGATATACCTAAAAATTCAATGGAGTCCTAATTTTAACCCACTTTTACCAGAACACAAATAACACTTTTAAGCCAGGATTTCAATACAACTACATAAAATAAATATTCCAGTAAAATACGTTTATTTGATAATTGAAAGAACATTTTAAGACATAATTATGTACTGATTTCATTTATAACTCTAAATTTATGCATAATTTATAGGTAACATACTTCTTTCATTCTGTTTCTATAATAACACATGAGAGTGAAGCATGGAGTTAGCAAAAATGGATGAAAGCAGACTGAATTCAGTAATGCAAACTCTCACTGCGGCAAAACGATATATGATAGATGTTTAACTGGTGATACAAAAAATGAATGCAAGGCTGAGGTAAGCATCTTCGATAAAATAAAATAAAAAGATATTTTGAGATGGTTTGGGTATGCAAATCGTATGGGTGAAAAAAAACAGTAAAACAAATTTATGAGGCGAATGTGATTGAAAAAAGAAGCACAGGAAAACTAAAGAAAATTAGACATAATCATTATTTCAAATATGTACTTCAAAGAGTCGAAATAATCGGAGGGAATGTACGAGGAGCTGCATGAATATTGAAGAGGCGAGGATTGTTTATAATAACAGATTGGTTTGGCGTTCTACTATCTCTCCCTACCCCTGCAAGAAAACGGCGTGATGGTTTACAACTAAATGAAAAAAAATGTATTAATTTTTTTTATATTTATGAAGAAGCACACTTATTAATCGGTTGGCTGTAACTTTTAATGAAAATATTAATTCAAGTTGCTGTATTTTTTTAAATTAATTTCCTTGTGGCTCTCGAGCCGTGGTTTGACAATCTCTAGAATAGGCGGTAATCCTATCCTAGATCACTTTCTACCACGACGGGGAGCTAAGTATTAATTACCGATCCACAAGATGAATGTTGTGGACCGAGGAGATTGAATAGAAAGCAGAAATGCTCTTGCAACCAATGCCGAGATATAATACGGTTCATTTATTATCATCATCATTACGACACACTTCATCCTTACAAAGACAGCTCTCGCGTTAGGGCTTAGTAATATTACATGCATTTCAAAAGACACACCTTCCTGAATGATGAATTCTTTATGGAATTCCATATTAATTTCACAAACTTTTACGGATGATTAAAAATTCAAGAATATTCTTATCACAATAGTTTTTTATTTGTTTGGGAATTATACAACACATAAAAAAACGCTAGATTGACAATGATTAAAGCCAATCAAATAATTCCACATATCGCTCACTCCTTTCAAGAACGTCATAAATCAAAAATCGTCAATTTTCAGTTGTGCATGTTTTCCGAATGCCCAGAAAATGTACTTAAACCCAGCAAAAGAGGCATATTTTAAACTTAATATTTATTAGAAAATGTTGTTTTTACATTTTGAAGTTTGACATACAAATAAATATCGAGCCACTTATGAAACTTTTTACCATGCAACAGTTCTTTTTAAGTAAATCCTGAAGGTTTTTTCTACATTTGAAAAATATTTAATATATACTAATACCTTTTCTTCAAAATGCAAAAACAATACTTTCTGCCCTGTAGCGGGTAAATATTAAGTTAAAGTATGCCGCTTTTGCTGTGATATAGTACATTTTCTGGGCATTCGGAAAACACACACAGCTGAAAATTTACGATTTTTGATATATGACCGGATTTTTGATAAATATAATCGGAGCTTTTCACTAAATGACGGTATTATTTGATGGCAATACATATAAACAATAACATATCCTTAGTCCTTTGTTTCAAAATATCCATAAACCTTTTAGTACGGGCTCGATTCAGATCTGCGAGGATTCTATTACAAGTTTAATATGATTTATTTCAAACACTACGAAGCTCGCGAACGCCTTTCTCGTGTCGAATTTCATATCACCGACAGTAAAATAAAGCAATGCATTATTTAGTACACATATTGCACTATGAGTGTGCAGCACAGGTAACTGCATATATGCAGCAATATTTTATGCATCTGCTGTATGGCTTATTCTGGTACATTTGAATTCAATACCAATCGTAGAAAATAGAATGAAAATATACCAAATCAAATATTTTTATTCATTTCTTGAATAATAAAGGAATGACATCTGAAAATAGATGAAGAAGTTTATGGATATCTGGGTATTTACATGGCTTATGACCTGTCATAGTTACACTGGTTAAGTGATCACTTTACGCACGTGCAACATTCACAATTCAACCACATATTTTCAATTTGAGTAGTGTGCCATAGATAACTGTTGTGAACTCATGAAACTAAGAGCTGTTCTTTGATTTCACTTATTTATTATTTTTGTTTTTTTTTGTTGTTTTTTATTGCTTATCAGTGGGAACATTAACAGTAGGGGGGAGGCTTTCGTCATTGTCATATTGTTTTTTGACATGTCAAAAAATAATATGAAAATAACTCCTGTAATTGGAGATAATCCAGATTTTGTGAACAAGTATTTGGATACACTCAAAATGTTGTATTGTCATATTGTATTATGGGTTCATTTATATTTATATTCTTTTTATTCGGAATGCATCCAAACACGTGTCACATTAGATTTTAAGAAATAGTGGTATAATAAACCCCTCTATAACGCTGAGATAGGTACCACGTTATCAAAGTGGACGTAATAGGAAAGTAAATGTTCAAATATTGTATTTTAATTTTAAATAACTCACTACAGTCATTTCTGCTAGTTCAAATGTAAAAATACACTTTAAATGTATCGAGTTGTGGTCCCGTGGTTAGTGTCGCGGACTCTTAAGTCAGAGTTTCTCGGCTCGAATCCACTCTACCACAATTTCATACCTATTTCTAATAATGAGTCGCTTAGGCTCACAGAAACAGTAATAAAATGAAATGTTTTTGTAAATGATAAAAACACAAATATTTCTCTTTTCTTTAAAAAAAACATTAACCTCTTATAAAATTCCCTAGGATTAAGGGGTACCTACTTCAAGTTGTAAGGGAGCTTATTGTATTTACTAAGGTGAACTTAAAAATTGTAAAAATTAGATAGAATTTATCACAAAATGACTGCCGAATCAATTCATGGATAGTTTTTATCTAATATCCTTATGATAATGTACAAAATAATAATGATTGAAGAACATTCCCGGATCAATGCTCTCACCTGTGCGAATGACAGGGGGGGGCTTATTTATGATGTATTCATTCTACAGTGTAGGCAAATAATTTATATGAAAATTTTCCATTTCGAGTACATAAACGTTGTTCCTCGTTTTGCTTTATGAATTTGTGTGCAGTTCAGTTTCGATCGTAAATCTCCTATTGTGGTGCACAGCGGTAATGGACCCGAGACTGCATCTCGTTATGCCTCGTAAAAATAACCTGCGGATACTGTTAATGCAGATTTTAAGCAATTTGTTGCATTTTTTTATATTTATAAACAAGACCTTCACACATTGAGATAATCATCGAAAGTCAACTCCAATGTTCGTTTCAATTAAATCAATTTCTTTAAATATTAAAATATTAAAGGTTAAGATCACTTTTGAGTTACTAATGTAAATACGACTAGTTTCGAGAACTACAGGTATTCTCATCAACAGGTAAAAATACAAGCAGTTTTTAATTCTATAAATGGGGGTATACCTTCTCGCCATAAAATTATTTCAATTATAAATATATCGTAGTCGTACAGTAGAAAGTGACCAACTAACAAAACGTAAAATGTTCAGGAGGGCCATTTAAGTCACTTTATCTTGGCAAGAAAATAAACATCAATGCAGTTAGTAATTTTCAACAAGTCAATATATTATACTTCCAAGTTTAAAATCCTTTGGGATTTTTTCAGGGCAATATTAAGCTTGTAAGATATGAATAGTAGATGATCACGTTTTTGTAAAAAAAAATGCACTTGGTCACTTTCTCCTGTATGACTACGATTTGTAGATTCTCTTTGTCTCTTTTGAGCTATTTTTTATCTACAACCACAAACATAAAAGATTTATTAGCATAGAACAATGACTAGTGAAAAGTTTTAGTTTAATAAGCTCTAATAATGAGGTTATGAAATTAAAAGCTAACACACTTTAAAGTTCTTAAGATTCAATCATCTTTTCAAATTTCTGGACTTCACAACACCAACCCAAAGCATTTAAGTAAGAGTCTTTACTCTACCTTCACGTACAATAATTTACTATCCAGATTACGTTTTATTTGTTCACATGATGTAATGCCCTATGCACAATTGGGTTGGGGTGAAGATAAAAAGTGAGGAAAAAATTTAGAGTTTATTTATTTATTTTGACACAATTTTCAGGAAGGCGCTTCAAATACACCCCTTATGCACTAAATTGCTCCCGTAAAGGGGTGGAGTTGCTGAAAAATGTGTATGGTACATGTCGGGCGTTAACGTATGGACAAAAGGCGGTGCGCTTTTCTTTCTTGCCTTTGTTCCCCTTTGCAGTCAGTGTGCACAATGCTCCTATGATTCATGTACTCCTGTCACTACTATTGTTCTAGGATCTATTGTGGAACAGGATGTATGGAAGGACGAAGGATATGGAATATAGTGCACCCTCCCTCTCCTCTGTGGGATAATCGCAAAAGGAAGAACTGGAAGTCTTGCAATCAAAATGTTTGCTTCTGACGTTTTTATATTCGAGTAACGTTAAATTTATAATAAGTACGCTAACATAATGTATTTTTTAGTTCATTATTATTGACACTAATAGAGTTACTTATTGTTTTACTAAGTGTTTTACATAGTAAATACCACTATTTCTTAAAATCTACTGTGACACGTGTTTCGATGCATTCCGCATTATTGTAACTGCAGATGGTAGAATTCCATTTGAAATATATGGGTAATATATCCAAAATTTGACAAGGTTTTTGGATTGAATTCTACTTTACAATTTAAATTCTACATTATCAAACACTCTAGATTGTTTGATAATGTCTTAATAAGACGAAACGCGTCACATATTATCATATATACGTAACTAAAAATCGAATTCAATCCAATAACCTTGTTTAATTTTGGACATATTAACTATAAACCAACAGAGTTTGCAAAAATGGTGAAATACCACTTAAAACTCTTTGTCATGTACTAGTTTCAGAATAATCATTACACCATCAAGTAGACTGTAGTTTACAATAAAATACATTTTGTAGGCAACACATTTTCGAGAACAGCATATGTTTAAATCAACAAAAGAAAAATACAGTCTGTATTTTCACCTGTTGATGAGAACTTTCTGTACAGTTCTCAAAACTAGAATACATACTTAATTCATAAACTCAAAAAAGTCATCTAATACTGAGCAGAAACTTTTATATTTTATGTGAGATCGGAATTCTGGATTATAATATGGACACACTCAAAATGTTGTAAAACTAATGCCCATCACTAAATTATATAAGATTTGTCTAATTAAAATTTCTACTGACCTTTGTAAACAAAATATCAGTTAGAACAAAATAAATCGTTTTAACGTATCAAAATATATAAACAAAACGGGAATGTTAATAAAAAATTATAGCTAAATAATTCCTTATCAAGATTGATTCTTTTCAACACCGATTTATGAAAATCAATGGCAAATATAATATTATTTTTATACGAATATTATACGGAAAAACAATCAAAGTACAGTATGTTCTCTAAATTTTTCGATTAACACCAACGTGATTGCACATAAAAATTTAATGAAACGATTTGCAGAAATTTATGAGAAAACCAAACCAATTTCGATTAGAAATGATTCATTCCGCTGAATATAATTTACATGAACTACAAATTACTAATTACTTTTTACAATTTTTAAAGAGGGCTATATATATATAGATATATATATATATATATATATATATATATATATATATATATATATATATATTTATATATATATATATATATATATATATATATATATATATATATATATATATATATATATATATATATATATATATATATAAATATATTTATATATATATATATAAATATATATATACATAAATATATATATATATATATATATATATATATATATTTATATATATATATATATATATATATATATATATTTATATATATATATATATATATATATATATATATATATATATATATATATATATATATATATATTTATATATAAATATATATATATATATATATATATATATATATATATATAACGTGGTAATATTTTCCTTTTGAAAATTAAGTGTAAATAATATGTAAAGTGGGTGTATAATAATAAAATAAACAATGTGTTGCTTTGTAATTAAAGTTATAATTAAAGTTTATTCTTATTTTATCTTTATAATATTTTTATATCTATCTATCTATCTATCTATTTGATTCTGACAGTTAATAATATTATCGGAAGTCTTTTGTTTAATTCTGAGCGACGCATGCGACATCTGGTAGAACTGTTTTATGTAGGTACTATTTGTAAGTACTTAATAAAATGTATAGGTAAGTACCTAGTTATTTTATTACATCTCCCCCCTTGGAGAAGAAAATTCAAAGTAAAATTTTCACTCCTCCTTCTCCGGATCATCTCCTTGTAGTGAAGGGACTGGTATAAGTTTAGTGATATGATAAAGTTTTTTTTCTTTTCTTTCTTTCTTTTTTCCTTCTTTTTTTTTCTTTCTTTTTTTTCTTTCTTGTTTTTTTTCTTTCTTGTTTTTTTTTTCTTTCTTTCTTTTTTTTTCTTTTTTTCCGTTCTTTTTTTTCTTTCTTTTTTTTTGTATTTTTTTTTCTTGACCCTTTTAAAGTAGACACAGTTTTTCTCAATCCATTTGTTTTTTTCTTTTGAATTCCTTCATTTTTATTCAGATCTCTTAAAGTATCTTCTAATATAACCAAATGTACAACTTTTAATTGTTCATCTGCATTTTTATTCGATTCTAAAACTGGATTCCGGCTTAGACAATCTACTTCTAAATTCTTCTTTCCTGGAGTATATTTTATTTCATCTTTCGTAGAAGTTTTTTCTACTTTATTATTATTTTCATTCTTCAAGCACTGTTTCTGTGTTATTTGTATGTCTTCATTTTTATTCTGATCTTTGAAAATATCTTCTAATTTAACCAAATTAACAAATTTTAATTGTTCATCTGCATTTTCCTTCGATTCTAATACTGGATTCCTTTTTAGACAATCTGTTTCTAAATTCTTCTTTTCTGCAGTATATTTTATTTTATATTTTGTAGTATTTTTTTCTACTTTATTTTTATTTTCATTCTTCAAGCATTGTCTTTGTGTTATTTTTAAGTCTTCATTTTGGATTAGTTTAAATTTTTTTATCATATCTAATCCTATCAAAAAATCATATTTGAAATTTTCTTCATCAATAATATATACATCAACGTTTTTTTCCAATTCAAATATTTTTATTTTCAAAGTCGTCAAACCGTTTGTCTTTTTAACACCATTAATTGTTACTAAATCTGCTTCATTCATATTGTTTCCTTTTCCTTTTAGTTTTAATAACTTAGAATTTATTAGAGAAACATTTGAACCTGAATCGTAAATTCCAAATATTTCAATTTGATCATTTAGTAATAGTTTGACATTTATTAATGGTGTTACTATTCGTTTTTTTGATCGGTTTCGTTTAACTTAGCTTCTATAACTGAATTGTTTACATGTCTGATAGTATTTTTATTTAAACTTATCATCCTCCTTTGTTCTAAACCAGCACGTTACTTCAGGGTGATATCGAGTTCCCTTATTTAATTTTTCACAAATCTTACATGGACTTTTATCTTTAATTTTACCACTAGTTCTTAGATTTCCATATCTTCTTTGATCCGAAAACCTTTTTTTATTTACAATGTTTTCGTGTTTTTTTACTTCATTGAATAAATCGACTGTATCTTCTAATTTTTCTCTATCAATCTTATTAATTATAAATTCTGGTAAACCAGCCACAATAAGATCTACTAAGGTACCCATGTCGATCGTTCTTCTCATCTCCAACAAAAGTTTTTCCTTCCTTATGGCATAGTCTAACAAGGAACCGTCGTTATATTTAAAAGATAATGCAAACATTACATGGTTCCATCCCTTGTTTGTAAATGTTTTACAAAAGTTGTTTTTCCATACTATCCATTCTGAGTTCATGGAAAATTTTATCATCATCGAACTGTACCAATCTTCACAACTTTTATCCATAAACAATCTTAATATTTCAATTTTTTTCTCATCCGTTGTCACCTCAAAACGTATACATTCTTTTTCAAAAATATCCATCCACTGGTTTGCATTAGGATTTTTGCTTGTAAATTTTTCAATGATGAACTTCTCTGAAATATCTTTTAAATTTTGATGTTTGCTTACCTGAGCATTTTGTATTAATTTTTCTAGTAAGTTTTGTAATGTTTGAGGAGCAGTATCCATTTTTATTTTTATTTTGTTTCTTTATTTTTGATTAACAAAATTGTCGTTTTATAACGTGGTAATATTTTCCTTTTGAAAATTAAGTGTAAATAATATGTAAAGTGGGTGTATAATAATAAAATAAACAATGTGTTGCTTTGTAATTAAAGTTATAATTAAAGTTTATTCTTATTTTATCTTTATAATATTTTTATATCTATCTATCTATCTATCTATTTGATTCTGACAGTTAATAATATTATCGGAAGTCTTTTGTTTAATTCTGAGCGACGCATGCGACATCTGGTAGAACTGTTTTATGTAGGTACTATTTGTAAGTACTTAATAAAATGTATAGGTAAGTACCTAGTTATTTTATTACATATATATATATATATATATATATATATATATATATATATATATATATATATATATATATATATATATATATATATATATATATATATATATATATATATATATATATATATATATATATATATATATATATATATATATATATATATATATATATATATACATATATATATATATATATATATATATATATATATATATATATATATATATATATATATATATATATATATATATATATATATATATATATATATATATATATATATATATATATATATATATATATATATATATATATATATATATATATATATATATATATATATTTATATATATATATATATATACATATATATATGTATATATATTTATATTTATATATATATATATATGTATATATATATATATATATATATATATATATATATATTTATTTATATATATATATATACATATATATATGTATATATATTTATATATATATATATATATATATATATATATATATATATATATATATATATATATATATATATATATTTATATATAAATATATATATATAAATATAATTATATTTAAATAAGTAGGTGGTATCTACTTAGTAAAAATTAAATTTAAAAAAATTTAAAAATTAAAAGATTCTCAGTCGCTGTGATAATATCTCTTGATGAGATTTCAGCTTTGAGCTAAAGGGTTTTCTCTATTTTCAGTAGACATTTGCACATCGTTATCCATATATATTTTTCAGACATTTGTATATTCTTCTTTTCATCCCTTTGCCTTTGTGGATAGGGGCGGCTAGTTGTCATTCCAACCACAGCCGCCATAATTTATTCCGTCTCCGCCGTATCCCAGGTGAAATGTTCAAATATTTACATTACATTTTTCATTCTGCATCCATTACAGAATAAAACACCCCCAAAGCTCGCAGCGGCCGCCATTTTGAAAATTGAGCAAATAAAAAATGCACGCGGCTATCGCAGGGCCCATTATTAATTTGAATACTGCATCAGGATTGTGCATTGCGACTAATAGATATGTTTTTCGACTGCCGCCAGCTGTTGCACTGGGAAAATAATATATTTAAAATCGGAAAAGGTAAATAAATATACCCATACGCGGTTTAACATCCGTAAATTCGTTTGCGATGCGTCGTCAAATAATTTCTATTTCTTTAAACCATACGTTGTAGTTAAACAAAAATACATTAATATCAGTGTACATCAACGCATGATTTACGATTCCACGGTTTTTGTAAAATGTTGGAAAAAATTTAAATTTAGTTGTTATTTTATTCTATAACATGTAGTTCTACGAAGAAATATTAGTACAAAACTTAAATCTAATTACATTTAAGCTGTGGCAAGAGTTTCAAGTATGATTTTACATAATTTTATTATATAAATGAATTGTTGTATGCAAATTTAAATAATATTCGCGTACAATTTGAATATATGATATACTTATATTTAAATTATACGCAAAAAACTACCTTCATATTTTATCAGACACCTAGAGTTTGGTAAACGTCAAAACGGTTCGAAAAACCACCGCTAGAGGCGCTCGAGTGCGTCAGGTTTACCGAGGCAAAAAATTAAATGGCTCCCTCGGGTCGTAAGGAAAACGGGAAATGTAAGGGAAAATTGGTAAAGAAAGACTCGAGTTACGGGGAAGATTAATTGGTTAAAAGATAAAATAAGTAAAAAAAATATAAATGAAGCTCTGTATTTTCTTTTAGTTGTTACCTCGGCTTCCTAAATAGCCACAATAAGTGTTGTGAGCGATATCACATTATAAAATAAAATCGTTTTTTTCGCGTCTTTAATAACACTTCTTACGCTTTTTCTACCTCTTCTTCTTCGTCTTCCATCTTATAGATTCAAGGATCTGTCTATTTTGTTATCCGTCTCTTGTGATGTGGACAGCTAGCTATCACGCCATCACTTTGAAGGTCTTCCAGGTGATCGTCTCCGTCTGGGTTCTCTCGAAGAGCAATTCGGGCCAGTCTGTATTTTTGCATTATTTTGACATGGGCATTCCAGAATCGTCTTCGCTGTCTTCTCCATCTCACTTTATCCTCTGGACTACATATTTTTTGAACCTCCGTATTCCATATCTTGCTTGATGGCTATTGGGTTGATGAATTTTCTATTTTTATTATTTTATTTTTTTCTAATAATATAAAAGAAAGGAATATAAGGCTGAACAAGGAATAATTGAAAATAATAGGAAGAATTATTTACGGTGGTATGGACATGTGGAGCGATTGGATAACGAGAAAATGACTAAGAAAATATATGTGGCGAAAGTGAGCGGGAAAACAGAACGAGGGCGACCAAAAAAGACTTTTAGGTGTGAACAGGAGAACAGAACGAAAACGGCTGAAAAATATTCGGCAAGACCAGATCAACCAGAACCTAAAATCTGGTTGTGTCAAAAGTATGGATGTGAAGGAGGCGAGGAGTGTATGTCAGGACACAAGAGTGTGGCGTTCCAACCTTTCTGCCTACCCCTGCGGAGAAACGGCGTTATGGTAGTAGTAGTAGTAGTAGTTATTTTTTCTAAAAGACACTGAATTATTGACCCTATGGTTGACATATCAATAATTACTTAGATATTTATATTTATGTATATTTATATATGTTACTTTGTGAATTTCACAACTGATGGTACCACAATCGGTCAAATTTATGAACTAAGAACAAGCAAGTGAAAGGAATCCACCAGCATTACATATATATGGTATATACAAAGTAGTTCAATGATGGGCAGAATGGTGAACGTTACACAAGTCTGTAAAGCAATCACTTTAGCAAGCCAAACACCAGTTTGTAATCCCTGGGCTGCTCGGACTTCCTTTTTCCTTTATAAAAATCAATATATGTTTAATTTCAAGTTCAGATACCTATGATATATCTTGGTATAGTTGTGTTCAACATTCTTACTTCTCAAAACGTCTCTTGTATCCGTAATATTATATACATGGTTTTGAGATCTGTATATTGAGAGTGTTAAGATAATTTTCTAAGCATTTCTTTTTTAGGGGCTATTCAAAGAAAAGTTTCCTCCATAACAATTACAATAATTACCTCATCTTAACGGAAGGAAAGAACCCCAAGTAAATGTAAGGTTAATATTATACTTTATCAGAGTCCCTTTGCTACATTAAACGTTTTGGCTCATAAAATAATAAGTTTGTACCGGTAAGAATAAACTGAAAGGGGGCGATATTCTTAATTAAGTGGATTCTTAATCAAGGACTTCCAAGCGGTGAAAACTACTCAAAAATTAAATTTCTGCTTGCTTGCATATTAGATTTTACCCTGCTTTTTACGTACCCTTTACTTCTATTTGGAAATATAAAAAATATTATTTACATTTTGAGTAGGTATGTCTAAATACTTGTTAATAAATCCGGGTTATCTCCATTTATACTTGGGTTCTCAAGTAAGATGAAGAAGAATATGTTAATCTGGGTATTTTTGATCTTGCATCCAAATAAATGGTCTCTGGAAAATAAAAGCTTTCTCAATTGGACAAACACGGATGTTGTGAACTCATATGTACTGCGTCATGATAATGATAATATAATGAAAAATTTAAGGCACGTGGTTGTCAATCATGGGTAGAATGGTAGATATATATGTTTATATATATATATATATATATATATATATATATATATATATATATATATACTTGCATTCGTTGAAATGAGTAGTCCACTTGCAAACCGAGTTATGTTAAAAAATTATTTTTTTTTAGAAAATGGCTTCAAACGGTAGAAAGTTAAAAATATTAACGACCATACATAAAATAATCTACCAAAACTCGTCAAATCAGGAATAAAATGGAATAGAAAAATCAATACTCTTGCAAAACTTGCTAAGCCGATCGACAGTGCACTTTCTAAAATCTCTCAAAAAAGCTCAAATCGGTAGAAGATTTAATATTCTTTTTTTTAACATAACATGGTTTGCAAGTGAACTACTCAAATATTACATATCGCTCACTCTTTTCAACAACGTCATATTATATGTCGAAAATCGTCAATTTTCAGTTGTGCATGTTTTCGGAAAATGTACTATATCCCAGCAAAAGCGGCATATTTTAAACTTAATATCTACCCTCTACAGGGCAGAGAGTGTTGTTTTTGAATTTTGAATAAAGGAATTGTTAATTTTTATTTTTAATATAAGTATTCAATATTTTTGAAATGGAGAAAAAACATTCAGGTTTTACCTAAAAAGATCTGTTGCACAGAAAAGAGTTCAATAAGTGGCTTGATGTTCATTTTTAATACATTTTATTATATTTTTAAACATCAAGGTTTTGATATATGACGTTGTTGAAAGGAGTGAGCGATATATGAAGTAAAATTAATTTATATGAAGTACCACCGGCAGCAATACGTAATATTTTTGTTTAATAGGTTACTTAATCAATTGTGAAATACGTGTTAAGAGGCTATTATGGTTATTACATGCATTTGTGTATGCACATTACAGCGGTAAAATATTACCTACTTCAAAATTACCCATATTCTCCAACCGCGTTCCATTGTATTAATTGTACCTACCGTTAACTAAATCGTGTTCTCTTATCTTAAGGTAAACATTATTTGGGGAAAACTAAGTAATATTTATTCTGAGTGCATTTTTAATATCACTTGGGGACAATCATACTTGAGTCTTTTGTTTCGGTAATACATTTGCTCTATACGGATGAAAATATGGACCATCAAGTAATTAAAATATTTTTTCACCTTATTTATATTTTATATGTATTACGATTATTTCTATGATTTACTTTTTTATCGTTTTTACAAATTTGGTATTTGATCTCTAAAAAAATACATTTTACAATTATTTTTTAATACCTCTGTTATCTACATTATTTGTATTTTTGTTGTTTCATAATGCATATACGAGTATATATATGTAAACATATGTCTTAACCTTAAAACAGCAAATAAAGATATGAACAGTTTGTCACTATTCAAAAGTGACGATGACTTTTTATCCATGTTGGGATGTCAAAAATGACTGCAACAACAACCAGATTTGTGAACAAAGATTTGGACACTCTCAAAATGTATATAAAGTCCTGTAAATGACTTCTTTATTCTTATCTCAAATAATCCGTTCATTTACCTGATGGAAATGTTACAGTTTTGTTTTGCATTTTTCTGTCATTAAAATTCCCAATACAACTGTTATTTTAATTAAATAAATAAATGATTTTCATATGGGTTAGTGGTTGATAAAAGCCCCAGCTATGCAGGGTTCAAATACCTACAGATGCTGAAAAAATCGCGTGTCAGAATGTTATAAAGCGAGTAATAGCGTGACCTATGTTAGTCCGCGGGCAGAATAATCCCGTTCCATACCGACAGTATTTAGTTATATTCATGGTTTACCGACTTACCGACTTACAGGCTTACCGCAGCGTCAACTCGCTAAGGAAGCTATTCTTCTAAGAGTCTAAAACAAAAATTATTTTTTATTATTTTTTTTTACAAAAAATTTAGTAAATAACCAATCACAGAGATTTTAGTCTGGAATCTTTCAAGTAACTCGGTGAGTGGTTATATACTAACTTCTTCTCCGTCTTATTCCTCATTGCTGAGGGTTGTGACCCTTGCAGAAGCAATGACTCTTCTCCAGTTATCCCTTGACTGCGCTGCACGTAGCAATATATACTTACATTTTTGTAAAAAAAAAATGACAAACCACAGATTCGATCCTTTAAATATTAACAACTAACTAACTAACTAACCATCACGCCGCTTCCCCGCAGGAGTAGGCAGATAGAATAGAACGCCCTACCACTCTGTGTTTGCAAACATTCTTCGCGTCTTCCACGTTCATGCATCTCCTCATACATACCCGCCGATTGTTTCGGCTCCTAACCTGACCGCTTTCAAGTATTTGGCATACCTGATCGATAAATAAATATTAACATATTTTTATTTATTGTTTCTGCAAACACTTTGTGGAAGTATCTATCCATATTTTATTTGTTTTAATTGGTAAATACCACTTTTTCTTAAAATCTATTGTGACACATGTTTCGATGCATTCCATTTTCCATTTCAAACACCTTATGAAAATGATGCGGAACGTATCGAAACAAGTGTCATAATAGATTTTTTTATTTATATTTAGTTAGTAAAACTATAAGTATAATTTGACAGATATTATCACAAAGTGACTGCCGAATCAACTAATGAAATCCTATTATTTTCATCAAATTTTCTCTTTGACTTTCTTTACCAGGAATAACCGCATCCAGAAATTGTATTGATTGTTTTACCCACCATATATGATGATTAAATTGATAACTAACTAACTAACCATCACGCCGCTCCTTGGCAAGGGTTGACAGAGGAAATTGAACGCCAAGCCTATATGTCTTTGCAAACAATATTCGCCTCTTCAACATTCGTGCATCTCCTCATACATACCCGCCGATCATTCCGAATTCTTACCTGACCAGTATTTGAAATACTTGGTCTTGCAATGTTTTACTCTTTCTTCCTCTGCTTTTATTACCAACCACATTCGCTTCATATATTATAGATATGGATTTATATTTATATATATAGCTTCTAGATATGGATTTTAAAAATTTTGTACGATGAACTTACTGCGATTGGTATTATAATTATGAAATTCAACACTTGTTCGTTTTAAATATTTTTTTAAATAAATTACGTCGCTGTGAATAGTGCACCAACTTCATACTTTAATCCGCAAAATAAGAACAAAATTCGTATCAAAAGTTTGAAAATAAGTTTATTCAAATAATGTGATTTTGAAGTTAGATTTGCAGTCTACAAGTCGAGAGCTAGTTCATGTTTGAAATATTGCACGAACACACACAGTACTGAATTTTCGGTTTTATAAAAACAAAAGCACTGCTGGACTTCAAAATTTATTACTTATGCATACATCCAACTTCATATCGACACACCCTTTAGAGACGACATTAACATATCTGAAAACACAAGTATTTACATAGCAGATACTACGTAATTCCCCAAAAAAATATTAATTTTTTGCTGTTGTTTTGTAGTTGTTTTTTTTAGCTTTCGTTCATTATCCTGAATGGATAAAAGCATGATATTTAAGCTTTCATTCGTTATTCTTTATAGATACTCGTAAAAGCAAAAAATAGCTTTCTTATGATTATTATATCATTATTAGCACCAGATATATGATAAATGTTTGAATAGTGATATAAAGAATGAATGCAAGACTGAGGTAAACTTTTCGATAAAATTAAGAAATGAGTTTTTAGATTATTTGGACATATGGAGCAAACGAATGAGAAAAAACGCTAAAACAAATTCGTAAGGTAAATGTATTTTGTTTGGAAATAAAAGCAGAGAAAGGTCGAGGAAAACATAGCATGATCAAGTATTGCAAAGACTTGGGTGTGGTTAAATCAGGAGTTTGAATAATCGGTGGGTACATGATGAGATACATGAATGTGTAATAGGCGAAGATTGATTGAAAAGACAAATTGGTGTTCTATTCTCTCTCCCTACCTCTGCTAGGAAGCGGCGTGAGGGTTATAGGCCCTAATACACCATTAATTATACAAACATTATTTTTTTATTTTGCTTAAGATCATCTTAATCAAACAAATAAAATAATTAATATTTTTCAAATAATATTTTAATGCACATTTTTTATTAAAATCGCGTTTTAACATCTGAAAAATGTTTTTTTTTCTTTCTTAAAATACGAAAATACGAAACTCGTGAGCTGATGTTGTAAATCATATTACCCGGATAACAAGAATTCTGAAGAGGTAGACGGCTCTCGACTCGACGTGGAAGTCTTATTAGATAATAACTGGTGTAATAAGGAACTCCAGACCTCCTTCCATTCCTGGCTTCCTGATACTTTTTCATTGGACAGGCGCATGGTAGCCCATATGGAGTCGTGCTATTAAATATCCTAGACATCGTAATTAATGTAAATTACCCTTGTCAGAAAGATAACACGACCGCACCTTCTATTATATAAACTGGAAATAGTATAGAACTACACAAAAACAAACATTTCTACCAAGGAAACTATGTATACATTCAAAGCTAATTGAAAAACAAAAACAAAAAAAATATCGTGTCCAATCGTTGACTTAATTATTTTTTTACATCTCATCAAAGATGAAGAAGAATATGGAAATCGGGGCGTTTACGGGGCTGACGACCGTAATAGGCTGGTTTAAGTGATCACTTTACACACGTGTAACATTCACCAATTCTACCCATTATTGACAACCACACTACTCAAATTCTTGGAAGTTCTATATATGTATATATGAACCAATTTAGAAACCTTTTTCTTGTATCAATAGAACTTCACTAGAGACATCTATTGGTGAGATGTGAAGAAGCTTTTTATTTTCTTCTTCATCTTTGATGAGATGTCAAAAAATAATATGAAAAATAACTCCTATAATTGGAGATAATCTAGATTTAAAAACAAGTATTTGGACACGCTCAAAATGTTGTTTACTCAATTGTTTGTAAATAAATATTTAATTTTTCAAATTCAGTTTATTGTACAAATATATTTTTTCTGGGTGTAATTATTATATTCATCTTACTCGTCAGAGGGCACTGTTAATGTGTTTCGTTATAAAGGAATTAAATATAAAAATCTTTTATTTTTCAGGTTCATCTGTACTTTTCTTCACTCCCAGAAGATAAAATTCCCTACGTGAACTCCGCTGGGGAAAGACATCGAGTTCGGCAACTCTTACGACAACTCCCTCCACACGACAACGAAGTAAGCAAATACAAATTTTTAAATGCAATATTATTATTCTCTAGTGAAAAATTATTTTTAATGACACCATTAAAATCATAAAGACAAAGAACAAAGGAACAAATAACTAATGTTAAGAAAAAGTAGTTAAAATAAAGAAAAACTTTGCATTCTTTTTAGGTGATTTTAATCGCAAAAAAACATTACAATAAAATAAGCCTTAATAGTAAGAAGTGATTTTTAAAATTCACTTACTTCTCCCTTCAAGTATTGAATAAAATTTCCTCCCTCTTTCAAAGATTGATCCCTTTAAAATACCACATATTACAATAACAAACTAAAAATGTGTATTTTGTACAGATCCTCTATGATAATGTATTATGAGAAAAAAACCACTTACGCTATTTTACATGCCGGTCATGTTTTTACCCATTCTGCAAATAAAAAAATAACTAGTCATTCCGGTTTTTTTATTTTATTTTACGTAGTACCTAACTACCTAATGTTTTTACAAATCAATGTAGCCGCAGTTGAAACGTAAAAAACTTAAGTCTTGCTAGTAGTTTTTTTTTTGTTTTTAATTATAAATTTTCTTCGTAGCGTTATGATATTTCCATTGTGTTGAATGAACATGTGTTGGCTTTCCGTCCCTAACGTACGAAAGCCAAATGTGACAGGTTAGATAAATTTGACGTGATAAAGATGTCGTTTTTAAGGCCCAGTATTTTTAAAGTCCCAGCTTAATTTTCTCTAAATCTAGGTAATATTTTTTTATGTAACAAATAATTTTCTTTCTTTTGTAATAAATAGATTTTTCTCTTAAAACACCATTTTTGCATTTAAAAAAATTCTTCGAAATAATTATATGGTTTTGAAAAGAAAAGAGTTATTGAAAGGTAAGGAGTTAAAGAAAATACAAAACTATTTTTTCTAAATATAATATATTCTTTTTAAAAAATCCAATATCCAATTAGAAAGATTGTTCTTTAAAAAAATCAGGCGTGAACAGACATGTAACCCCTCCGGTGGTCTCCGGTGGAATGAATTCTATGTTAACAAATATCCCCTTAAATGTTAAAATTATCGTATGTTGTAAAACGCCTTAGAGATGATTTCTCACGAAATCGACGCCATATAAATAATCCAATAAATAAAAATAAAAAATGATAGCATTTAATATAACATAAAGTTAGTGACCAGTCTCAATGGGAAATGATATTATATTATGAATCCGTGGCAATTTACATATATATTTTTTAATATTTGATATGATTTTTCCCCCAAGGTTCGATATTGCCACGCCTTGACGGATGAAGAAAGGAAAGAGTTGCGACTTTTCAGCGCTCAGAGAAAAAGGGAAGCTCTCGGGAGAGGAGCCGTTAGACAACTTACTTCACAACTCGCCTGCTATGAGGTAAGCCCTTTTAAATTACAATTGAATTGTCAACAATCTTTTTTCGGATTACATCATATATTTTATGTTTAACTTGTATTTTTAATGGTATACAGAATAGTGAACGTAACACAAGTGTATAAACTGATCAAAAAAGTATAATGGAAACTGATCACTTAAGATAGCCAAATGCCGTGTAAGTCCGTAAGTCGTGGAATGCTCAAACTTCCATCTTCTTTCGTATAAAAAATAACAGATTTAATCTCTCGTGAGGCACCTCTAGTATTTATTTATTAAATGTTAAAATCAAACACTGTTTTTTTTTAGTCTACTAAATTATATTTTATCGTTGAAAACAATGCGATGACAAGGCAAAACAATTGTCACAAAATTGATTTTGATGTGTTTTTAACAATAAAATACAATTTAATAAACTCTTAAAATCAGTGTTTGATTTAAACATTTAAAACATTAAAATTGTGTTCTATACATCAAACACCAAATCTATAAAAACACTTATATATAATATATCAGTTTATTTTTTTCGCTATTGTCGCGCGTTATACGAATTCGTATATACTAATTTTAAAATTAATATTTTAATATACCTATAAATTGTTCCGATTTTATGTACTCTCCTTTATTTACCCTTGAACACCATTACTTCCGGCTAAATCCTTTAAATGGTGCACTTTGCGTTTAAATATCGACACAATACACCACCGGCAATAGTGCACCCTCCCCCATGAAAATATCCAGAGAAGATCATGGAGCATCATTTCGCTGTCTCATTACATTCAACCCCCATAATTCTAACATTTATTCTCACTCAGGCATTCAACAATTCAGGAAACAGTCTCTAAACATGTTTTAAACATAAAATTTAGGTATTTTTTCCACTTACTTATCTCCATACCATACTTACATAAGCAAGACAAATGTCGTGATATAATATAGTACGAAAAGAAAAAAATCTGTACATAGGAATATGTTTTTACAAGTTTGAAAATGATGCGAAATGCATCGAAACATGTGTCAAAATACAAATTAGATTTGTTTTTATAATGCAATAAAATCGGACCATTTGAAAAAAAAAGCTCTACAAATAACATACATACAACTATACACCAATAATCCCAAACCAATATATTGTATATAAGAATTACTCACACAAATCACAAAAAAGCACCTTTTAGCAAAACCCATAAATAACCAAAAAAAAAATAGTTGACACCTATGTATATAGAAGACATATGTACATACTCGTAGAATCACAAGATCAAAAACACCCCAAACAAAGCAAATAAAAACATTGTTTGGTGTAAAAAAAAAAGATTAAATATTACAAAATAAAGCTGTATAACTTGGCTTCACTATCCATAAAACCATTAAATAAAGAAAATTAAACTTCGTTTTAAAGAGCTATTCATAAATAGAAAATAGAGGTGGGTAGATTTGATATAGATCGTATCATTCTGCTTTTATTGCATGACTTATGATAGACAAATTACTTATCAAACAATTTTATAAGTAAATATTCTTAAATGTGCCTCTCAGAACGAGATAACGCAGTGAAAACATGTTAATTTAAATTTGAAATTAAAAGTATATGTTTTGTAGAAAATAAATATGTTAATTTTTAAATTTAAATAATACTTACTAGTATATTGCACACGTAAGCAGATTTTAATTAATTTAAATAATTTACTTTTTGATATTATTTTTCTGTTGATTCGTGAGAACTCGTATTCGAATGCAACCCTCAATATTCACCCTATTCCGTTTGCATCTGGTAAACTTTTATATCGCCTGAAGGCCGAGATTAGGGCTGAGAGGGTGTCTCAGTGGGGAATCCTTTTAAACGATTTCGTTATAATAAATTTAACATCTTCGGCACTTGTTTGCCTCAAAGTAATCTTATTGCTCTTATGAAATATTTTGCTCTGCATTAATTATTTGTTGGTGTTTTTAACATTCGAAATAATTCTGAAAAACAATTAAATTCACTTAAAGAAGGAATTCTGTTAACTTTCTTATTTCAATCACAGATGTCACAGATGAAGGTTTTTTCCTAAATATGGATGTTTTCAATCGAAGCATTTGTACAACTTACCATAATTTAAGTAACGTAGTTGTCAGTTGATGAGTATTATTCTTCGATAGTTTGGATCAATATTTTGAATCTCTTCGTATTTATTGATAATTTTGAATCATGATTTTGAATATGGATATATCATCTTTGTTTATAGTTTTGAATAAATTTCATGATTTTCTTAATTTTTAGTGATTGCCTTCAAGAAATAAACTAAATTCCTCCATTTTTGTTGAAAGTCTTCAATTAATATCATTAATTTATTTATTTTTGTTGAGAGTTTCAAATCAATGTCACGAATTTCTTCATATTTGTTGATAATCTTGAATAAATATACTGAATTTCGTCATCTTTATTGACAGTCTTGAAAAAATATCCTAAATTTCTTAATTTTTGTTGATAGCCTTGAATTTATTTCATGAATTTATTTTTCTTGTTGAAAGTCTTGAATAATAATACTGAATTCCTGCATCTTTGTTGATAGTCTTGAATTAATATCTAGAATTGATATCTAAATCTTTCAATAAACATATATTTAATTTATTATTAGATTAAAACCAATATTTTTAGCTTTTCCACTTTTTTATTTGACCAGCGACCGGGTTTCGTCGTTACCGACATCATCAGACCAGTCTGATGATGTCGGTAACGACGAAACCCGGTCGCTGGTCAAATAAAAAAGTGGAAAAGCTAAAAATATTGGTTTTAATCTAATAATAAATTAAAAATGCAATTCCATCACGAAGTGTCAGTGGATAATATACATATATTTAATTTATTATAAATATATTTAAATAATATATACTTTTATTTGGATCCCTTATCAAATTACAAATGCATGGTGTTTTGTGATTTACACCGCCACCTTATAATAACTAATAATTCACCTTACCACGGTAATATTATCTTATGATATTTTCCTGTACACATGGGGAGGACTGTATGGAGGCTTTAATGCGCCCTTAGATGATGGTAATCCACGAACTATGGATTTTCCTTCCCCTTGTCATTCGAAATTCCGAGAATAATATATTCTTGTCTCGATCTATATATTTTATGGGCCGCATACAGATGTCGCTTACTCCTTACGTGGTGAATAGAATCGCTTAGAAACCTCTAAACTAGCGAAGCCAGCACTGAATATGGTTTGAAGTATTGGTTCTATTTTTATTCAAGAAGTATTGTCTGCCTTTCTAGCTGAACTAATTGAAAATTTATTTTTAATTTAACTTAATAAATACCTCTTTTATCAAAATATTTTATAAATACCTCTTGTATTAACCAAATCAAATTTTAATTGAAAATGGATCAATATTACCTTAAAGTGACCGACGTATCAATTAATGAAATTAAAAAATATCTATATACCACACTTTTCTTGTTGTTGTAAAATCACCATCTACCTTATTCTTGCTCTTATCTGCATCTATTGCACATCTAGTGCATAGAAGACTGTATGGTCTCAAAATAGCGCTATTTTGATCTTTAGTACCGTTACAGGTTCCAATCCAAGGTATATTAAATAAATATTATATTGCAGAAAAAAATTACTTTTATTTCACAACAGTTTTGGGTGGGTCTAAATACTTGTTCACAAATCCAGCTTTTCTCACTTACGAGCTATTCTTACATTTTTACATCTCGAAATAAATTAGGAAAAATTTAAAAGTCCTTGTATTCAAAGTAAGTTTTAAATAAATCAATGCTTTCTTAATTGCAATTCATTGTAAACATTCCAAACTTTATCCGCACTAGGCAAGGGTAACATCAAATATATTCAAAGAGAAAATTCAATAATATTTATTTTGACCCATCTCAAAATCGAACCCAAGGCCTCTAGCATGGATAACTAAACATGCTTACCGTTGTACTACAGAGGCGGACAAGAATTCACAAAGAATTTAATAAAACATCATTACGCTACATTTTTCTATTTAAAAAGCCATGCCTATTATTGCTTCGCTCGCGAAGACGCTAAGAATTCCTTGAAGAATTCTCCAGTCTGCTTCGTATGACAATATTTCATCCCCACGAGTAAAACTCGAACCCACCCCCTTCTACACCTGTCACCCCCCCCCGGCCACCCTCCACCCACGTGATATATTAATCTTAGTACCCCTGGAGAAATTCAACATCCCTTAGATGTCAACACTTGCACTTTGAGTTAGATATAAAATCTTTCTTGAAATCTGAAATAAATGCCCTTATCCCTATTAGAAGGTTAAGAGAAATATGTAATTAACTCCTAATTATTAATTTTATTGCAATGAAATAAATTTAAATACACCATTTTTGAGCAAATATAAAAAAAGTATCATCCATGGCTAAAATTGCAAATAAAATAAAATTAAAACAAAATAAACATATAAATAAACTCTTTCTTTGCAAATATTCTTCACCTTAAAACCAGCCAGCTTAGACTTCCATATTCTTCTGCAACTTTTGAGATATAATAAATAATGAAATAAAAAACATTTTTTGTCCTAAGAGCTAGTATATTTAGCCCACAATTGCAAATTTTATGCTCCAGGTTTATTGAATCTCTTTTATTTTTCGTATCAGTTTTATTTAATAAATACAAAACAACGTTTGAAAAGAATGCGGAATGCATCGATATACGTGTCACAATAGATTATAAGAAAAAGTGGTATTTTCTAAGCAAAACATAAATTAAAAATGGGTAGATTTTGCCACAAAGTGACTGCAGAATTAATTATGAAATCATGATAAGCGCCGTGGCGTAGTAGGGTAGACGCTCAACTGTGAAACTGGCGTTGCGGGTTCGATTCCCGTCAATTGCAAAATGAATTCAAGAAAAAAAATCTATGGGTCTGAGTATCCGTGATGTATTTTTCACACTAACCCTCCGTATCCTTACTACCCTATCAACAGACAAGCCTCTTAAAGTAGGAGCTTTGCGGGTTTTTAATTTTTTTTATAAATAATAATCTTTTTGATATCACAATCGTTGCATGGTAAATGTTGCAAGTGTGTAAAGTGATAATTTAACCAGCTTATGAGTCGTAAGCCATATAAATAACCAGATTTAAATATTCTTCTTGATCTATGTTGAGATGTCTAAAACTTTAAACTAAATCTAAGCCGAAACGTAAAAATAAAATTGGGGTTGGAAGTAGCACTCGCACATTAATGCGCTGAATAAATCATTGCACTCCGATGCAGCCTGATCCCGACTCCTACCCTTAGGAGGAGGGTGGTTGAACGACCATCCCAAAGCAAGACGCAGACGCCAAGTGACACTTCTGCAAACTTTACTATATCAAAACTTTACCGTCCGTTTCAAATGGACCTTCGTTTTACATTCGGAAAAGTTTTGCTTTTAAACTTCCTTAGGGTGGTTTTTAAATCTAATATTTTATTTAAATTTAGTTTTAATTGGTCTTCAAAGACAGTCTTGAATATATATTTAGACATCTCAAGAAAGATGAAGAAAAATATGGAAGTCTGGGTATTACAGAACTTATGATCTGTCATAGGCTGGTTAAGTGATTACTTTAAAAACGTGTTACATTCACCATTCTACCCATGATTGACAACCATGAGAAACTCAGGTTTATAAACAAGAATTTGAAAATAATAAAAATAATGTCGTGAATCTAGAATTTAACTATTTTCCTTCTACTTCTTGTGTTCTCATCATTCCCTTCGTCAATCTATCGTATATCACATTCTCTCATTTTAATATTTCAAACACAAACAAAAAAATTCGTCCATATATAATATTTATTTTATTATTTATTGATTTGGCATATACTTTGTGGAATGACATGTTGATTTTTTTTTAAATTAAATACTTGAATATACCACTTAATGAGTTTTATTTATATATACGAGTTGTTTCGAAAACCTACAAATGTTTTCATATTCTGGAAAAATTAAAACTAACGAACAAAAATATTTAGGGGTATATATAGGTTAATAAACCTAAATATACCCCTAAATATTTTCAACCTTAACTCCCTTTCCCTATATTTATTAAACTATGTATACCCCTTAATATTTTTTGTTCGTAAGTTTTCATTTTTACCAGAAGATGAAAACATCTGTATGTTTTCGAAACTAGTCGTATATATAAGTGTTTAATAATAAAAAAAAAAATATATATATATATATATGGATATATATATATATATATATATATATATATATATATATATATATATATATATATATATATATATATATATATATACAGTGGGTGGCCATATTATTAGGGACACTTCGAATTTCCTGTAATTTTCATTATTAAATGAATTTAATGAGCAAGTAATTTGGTTTTTTGAATATTTTTTTATTGATTAAGGTGCTTTATTTAGAATTTAGAAACTATATTATCATGGATTTAATAATACCAATTTATTTTTATCATAATAAGTGATTATTCAACAATTTCGAAAAAATCTTAATTTTTAGTAATAACACCCTTTGCTGCGATTACAACCTCCAAACGTCAGGGCATACTTTTTAATGCAGATTTTTGCATTGTGCCAGAGATTAGGGTTATTATGCCATACTCTGATAAGAGTTTCTATCATTTGCCGCTTAGTGGTGATGACTTCTTTAGCAATCTCACGTTTCGTTAGTTCCCAAAGGTTTTCAATGGGGTTCATATCTAGCTAATTCCCCGGGTAAGGCAAAACACAGAGGCTTTTTTCAGCCAGAAATGTAATAACACTCCTGGGTTTATGACACAATACCGAGTCATGCATTAACACATACTTTTCATCGCCAGGGAACCATTCTTGAGCCTCGGCTGGAGTCGACTTTTCAGTACTCGCTGGTACTATTCTTGCCTCATGGTCCCTTCCATGATAAAGAGGCATCCCATACCCTTAAATGAGATTACGGACCACAACATTATGCTGACAGGGTATTTTTAACCATCTCCACAAGGCAGTCTGTGTGGAATTTTTCTCCTGGGCCACGTCGGAAAAATGAAGTTTTTCCCACCAAAATTTTTAATGTTGACTCGTCCAAGAAGCAGACCTGTAATGTATTACCATAATTGCAAAAATACATAAATTTTTTATCTTCTTAATTTATTATACGAATACAAGCCATAAATATTCGAATCTAGTCCGAAACAGTTACATTCCGGTGTTCTTTGGCCCATAGGAGTCGTTTTTTCTTCATGCCTCAGTCAGGCGTAGTTTTTTGGTTGGACGTCGACCCATTAGATTTACTTCAACTAACCGTCTCTGAACTGTCCTTTTGGATACGTTGATTCCTTCATCGTTTATCAACAAAAATCAACAACAATTAGACAATCAACAGACTTTTTACGATTTTGGAAATAGATGTTCCTGATTTTATGGGCACCACGCGGAGTTGTGATGCTTTTTCTGCCTTTTTTTCCGACGCGGGCTGATTCTAGACGCAGGTTTTTATCAATTTTTCTTTAAATCCGATGGACTCCTGACTTCAAAACATCTGTAAGTGCTGCTATTTCTCTCTGAAAATATGTGGAATGAAGTAGTAAGGTTATAATTTCCCTATATATTCTCGGAGATATGTTTGAAGATTTGCCCATACTTAAATTGAGAATATTATGGTTCAGTTCAAACTTAATTGAATTTTATTTAAAAATTTATTGAAATTAACTTATTGAATTAGCAAAACTAATAAATTATTAAACAACACTTACGTTTTTATAGTCTTGAACTCAAAAAACTTACAGAAAAATGGTTTAAAAAAATATTAACTGAGCTCACACCAATATCATTTTTCACTTATCAACATCCAAATGAAAAAAAACTTACTTTTTTGATATTTCACAGTATTGATACATCTTCAAAACAATAATTATGATACCAGCAACAAAAATACATAAGAAAAAATAATTAAAACTTATTAATTTGACCAAAAAATTCATTTAAACTTGAAAATAACAAAAAAGTACAAGTGTCCCTAATAATTTGGCCACCCACTGTATATATATATATATATATATATATATATATATATATATATATATATGTATATATATATATATATATATATATATATATATATATATATATATATATATATATATATATATATATAGTATATATATATATATATATATATATATATATATATATAATTTTTAATACAATGTTTACGTGTGTATGTACGTGTATATGTAGATAATTGTAAAAATGGTAGCCAGAAAAATAGGAAGAATATTAAATAAATAGTAAAAAATTGAGAAATATAAAATGTTCTTAAATTTTGTTAACTTTTAAAACATCAAAAACTAGCAACATCCGCGTGTATAAAGCTATCTGGCCTTGTTCTTCCTATAGCAGATGCCAATGACAGGTATAAGTCCTGTAAATACCTACATTTTAAAAAAATTATTCCTCTATGTTAAGATATCAACAATAATACGTTTATTGTAACATCATAAGTATCATAAAGGTTAGCTATAAATATTCTTTACATATTTAAAATGGTAAATTAATTTTTAAATAATCCTTTATATAATCTTTAAGGAGTTAGGTATAAATACTATGTTTAAACAAACAGTTTTAAAATGCAACAAAATTATCATTATACTGTTTACTTTGAAAAACCTCCCCAATAATAGCCATTCGCACCCTCTTATATAAAAAATAACGATGCGCACCCTATATTAATTGTCTAAATTAATTTGGCAAATTAAAAAATTCCATTTTCATTTGGAGATAGCTCCTGCTATTAGGAGAACCCTAAAATGATTGTTATTCAGGATCTTCATTCTAATCAAGTCTCTTCACTTCTTATGTTTTATTTAATTAAGAAAATGCTCTTTCCCCTAGCATTTAATGCATCCTTTTAATACTGCACCTCGTTCGTGAATATTTTATGTAATTTTGTATCAAAGTTTTTAAAACATCCACGTTTTTCACTAATTAATTTTAATATTATGTTCCTCAATATAAGTTAAACTCCGTAGCGTAATGGTTAGCGGGTTTATATACGTCTTAAGTACTTTTTTTTACTTTTTTAAACAAAAAATTAAGTAATAGTGCTATATAACCACTCACTGAGATTTTAGTCTACCGGTTACGAGACATACCCTACAATATATATACGTCACTACCATAGCACTATTCACACACTTACAACTACACATGCTTTTTTGGTCGTCTGTAAGGTTGCCGAACAACATGCACTAAACGCCAAGGTCTGACATGCACTTGGGAGATGTAAGTGAAGTGTGGTATTGTTTACATGCTGGTGCAATGATTGTCCTGATGAAGAGACGAGTAAGTCTCGAAACCGGTGGATAAAAATCTTTACATTATTGTAAAAAAAAAGTAAAAGTCACTCATCACAATAAATTCTATAAATATTTATAAAAATTAATATAAATGTTTTTCACTCAGATATTTATTCAATATTATCCTGGCCAGATTAATAACAGAAGGACAAGATTGATCATCACCTTGAATTCATGAAGGTAACGATCATTAGTTGATCAGTACCGATGCTACGTCAAAACGATGTACATATTACCCTATGCACTGTTTCCTACAGATAATGGTTAAAAGAAGAAGGAATATATATTATTACAAAATTTCCTTTATAGGATTTTTCCATTGAGTCAGCATTGACTCATTTTGGGATAGAATAATATTACTTTATGTAAATAACATCCCCTTTTTCCTATTATATATTTAAATTAATGGAAAATACATTAAAAATATTATTCACTAAGCAATGTTAAATAATTTTTAAATACTCTTGAATACTTATAATATCCCAGTCAGTAGGTTTCATAAAAAAACTTATATTAATATTTTATTTCTGAGTTACTTAAAGATTAAGTAATATCCACTTATTACTAATCCGTTGCAGCTTTGTGGAACTAAGCCATCAATATGTTCATAAAAATAAACAATATATATTCCCGCATTGCATCTCGTTTGATGAAATTATTCTTAAAATTGATGAACAGTAGTCCCTTGAGGCGGTGCGATCTAATTTCACCAAATAGTCGTAGTTAATTGGCCGCCATCTTGAAAGTCGTTTGGATCCTCGTGGTTTACGCTAGGAAAATTCCTCATTTACTTATTTATTACTTCAATCTAAAACTTTGATAATAGAAACGGAATTCGTCACCAACCTCAGTAATTAAATACATAAAGTTGTTTCCACAATCATATTGTCTATTGGTAGAATATAGCATTGAATTTACAACATTTTGAGTGTGTTCAAATACTTGTTCACAAAATCTGGATTATCTCTAATTACAGGAGTTCTATCTTCTATACATTGTAAATACAGTTAAAAAAAATAGTTTTCACCTTAATAGCATCGCCATCCATTGAACTTATTTACATCACATGCAATACTAAACTTTGTTCTTGGCGGATAGCCATTTTTTTTTTTCAGTATTTTAGGCTCTTGACAGATCCTAAAAAATCATATACCCACTAGCTTTGAAAAATTTAACATAGAAATGCATGCCATCTCCTGTCTTTCTTTCCTTTTAACCTACATTGACCCACAGCAACGATTTTCCAAACAGCTAGTAAATAATTTTATCGTGACTTAAAAAAACGTATTCAATAAAATTAAAATAATAATAAATCTCGGTGAAATTGCATGTTAAACCACATTTAAATTTAAAATATTTTAATGTATACAATAATATTTCTTTAGTATAAAATATTCATTTACTTATATCTCGGCTTATTTACATTACCAATTAAAAATTTCACCTTTTATCTATCTTCTAATCATAACTACCACATCTTCAACAGACGCCCATAAAACGAATGGGTAAAATTACAGAATCTTGTTCTTTAATTGTATCAGATGGTAGATTATAATGTATGCACTTTATGTAAAGCACCGTCTTTAAATGCCTTTATTAACCGTAAAAGCTATCACCAATATTAACACTGTTTATTTCATTTCAGGTATGTACCAATTATGCTAATCAAAAATCATCTTGGAATCTCATGGGTAAGTACAAAAAAATCACAATCTTTTTTCAATAAGAGTTCTGGCAAACGTCGCCATCGGTAGCTGGGAATGGTGAAACAATAAAACCTGTGAAAACGTCCGTTGTTATATTAATTTAGTTCTACTAGATGTCGCCCACAGGATGCATCGAGACGCCCTTATCCTCCTGTGGGAAGCCTTATTTGCATACAAATTGCTCCAAGTCCTTGCAAGTCTGACTTCTACGCGATTATTCGTTTAATTCTTACGGAGTTCCGTAACTTAATATTGAAGTTTAACGTTTATTTTAATATAATTATAGAGCAATTTAGATCCTTTTGTCTAACGTAAACTATTTTAATACTACCGCCTCTCTTACCAGCATTAAAATAGAGCGCTGTATTAAATTTGAGTAGTATGGTATGAATTTTAAGCTAATAATTTGGAAAGTATTCAAAAAAACTAAGCAGAAAATACAATACAAAGTGAGATAATTAATGCACCTTTTGAAGGTTTAATCGACAATTTCATACCCTAATTTTACGTAAATCGTAACAGAAATTATTTTAACAAAGTTATTATTTATAATCGTAGCAAACATCGGCACTGCCTATATATTCTATCTATCAACGACTGAATAAGTAGATAATTTGAATAACTGAACTTCTAAACTATTCCAAAGTAAAACAATCTATATGCATGCGAGTAGAGCTTGTATTATGATGGTATTACGAAAAGTACCGGTTTCACAGATTCAGTGTGGCAATTGGCTGAGCGCCTGGTGATGCAACCGGCTTAACACGTGAGTTAAACTATTGCAAATAAAAAGCGCACTGTAAAAATAGATTAAAAGTAAAAACTTACTAACCATCACGCCGCTTCATGCAGCGAGTAGGCAGAGAGAATAGAATGCCACAACACTATGTCTTTCCAAATAATCTCCGCCTCTTCCACATGCTTCATAATGTCGCCTCATAATACCCGCCGATTATTCCGACTCCTGACCTGACTAGTATGGCATTTGAAATACTTTACTTTTAAATAATTTTCGATTTTTCTCAGTCTTTTTCTGCTCTTATTTCACACTACATTCGCCTCATAATTTGTTTAACTGTTATTTCTATTACATCAACTATTACATACTTATCAACATTTGAGATTTTAAAACAAACTGCAATTATGATATTAAATATACTCGTAAATATAATAATCCAGGATTCGAACCTCACATACTAATATAAGAGTTTCTGCTTAGTAAAAAGCTTCATTACATCTCACTAATAGATGTCTCTAGTGAAGTTCTAGTGATTCAAGAACAAGGTTTCTAAATTGGTTCATATATATAGAACTTCCAAGAATTTGAGTGGTGTGGTTGTCAATAATGGGTAGAGTTGGTGAATGTTACACGTATGTAAAGTGATCACTTAAACCAGCCTTTGACGTCAGCTCCGTAAATGCCCAGACTTCCATATTCTTCTTCATCTTTGATGAGATGTCAAAAAATAATATGAAATACACTCGTATTTTAACATCATAATAACTCAGAAAAATTTGAAATTTCAACTGTATAGTATTATGTATTTAACAAAACTTAATTGATATTGTTTAAAGACATTTATAATTTCTTTTCCACATAATACATTTAACAAAACTTATTATTGTGTAGGTACTATTTAGATTTTTAACGAAATAATGTCCAAAGTTTTTTGTTATTTTACATATTCTATCTCGCGTCTCTGCGAAGTAAAATGGTTAGCATATTTGGCTGCCGTACTGGAGATTTCAAGATCGATTCCCGGGAGGGTCAAAATATATAGAACGATTTGTCATAATAATATTTATTTAATATTATCATGGACATGAAGCATGAAGCGCAAGGCTGATTGAACACCTTTCCTTCATGTATTTAACAATCAAGATAACATTGCTTCTGTACGAAGCAGTGCCCTATGCACCATAGAATATGGTGTAAGTTAAAAATTATAATATTTTAATTAAAAAATATTGAAAAAACAGAAAATAAATTTGTAAATAAACATACAAAAATAAAATATAGCGCATTTTTTAAAGTAATTTATAGGTTCTTTATAGCTTCTCCCAATAAGAACGTAACGTCATATTTAATATGAGCGTAAAACATTTTCCCGCGTAAGCGGAAATGCGTTTTGTCAAGAGGAGGCGTTTTGAAAAAGGAACGCATTTTAGCCGGAAGTCACGGGAAAGCATCATTTCCCCCTCTTTTCCTCTTTATCATCGCGTTTCGTGAAATACTATCCTGAAACCACCCCTCTGTAAATATGTGAACACTTTTACATTACTGAAAATATGTGGCTCGCTGAAAGAAAATACGATGGAGAATTTTCAGTTAAGGCAGCTGAAATACATTTCAGTAAAATACGAAGATTTTTTTTTATATGGACACCTTCAATCGTTTTATAAGATAAATTTGATACCTTGAATCTTCTTCTTTTTCCTAGATCCATACTTTATGATTAGCTCTCCTCGTCCTAGGGTTGTAGGTCGTTCTATCATATGTAATGTCACCTAGATTATGCCTTTGAATTATGTTATCTTTCTGTAGCATCCATGAATTTTTTGGTCTTCCACTAGATGTCTTTCGAGAAAGATCCATGGTGATCGCCTGGTTTACAATATGCTAAGGTCCTCTACGTCTTATGTGCCCATACCATCTCAATTGCCTCTCCTCTACCTTTACTAATTCTACCCATGGTTCTACTCATATTTCGGAGGTTGTATTTTTCCTTCAATTGACACCATTACATTTAAATTATCGGCACCATCTATGGTTGAGTTGAGTAAGTAGTTTTTCAGCAGAGTCTTTTATGAAATGTTTTTAAGATTCTTTCCAATTATTTTACATACTAGGAGACCATAAAAATATGATTTTCAATATGATTTAATTCAATATTTTGACCAGTTATTTTATTCACAATACTTTGAGAGCCCAAATATTCTGAATGTGTATAAATTAGTCACTTTCATGTTCACATTTCACCTATGATAGCTCTTAACCCCTGTTAATAATACCCAGAATTTCATATTCATCTTCTTTTGAGTTTTGAATTTGAGATATCAATATATTATACAAATAACTCCCAAGTGAACAAAACCCAGATTTTTAAACAAACAATTTAACACACTCAAAATATTATCATTTTTCACATTATTTTCCAAAGATTGATGTATTTTTATTAAACGCCGTTTAGTTGATTCATCTTAGCCTTTAACGATATTTGTAATCACAGCTGGAATCGAACTTTTATTTGCTATAACATCGAATGTCTCGAAGTCGGTATGACATTAAATTCGGATTTACGCGAACAGCTTTTCGCCGTTAATAAAGGATAAAGGAAATAAGCATTTAATTTACGACAGCAAATATAGTAATTAATGTGGTTCCACACACTCAGTTACACATACTGTGACAAAAGATTTTTTGTGTAACATCTTTTTTTTATGTGATTTACTAGTAAACAAGTATGACGCTTTTTAGAAAAAAACAATAATTTTGTTCAATGTTTTTTTTTATTTAATATAGGTACAAAAAATATTACATTTTTATTCATTAACTCGTCCAACTCTGTAGTGTAATGGTCAGCACGCTCGGCTACCGTTCTGGAGGTCCCGGGTTCGATTCCCAGGGGGGGGTCAAATAAATATAAGTGATTTTTTCATTCTAATATTTATTCAATATTACCCTGGACTGGTACCTGAAGCGGAGGGCTGATCACCTTTCCTTCGTGTGTTAACGATCAAGATTACACTGTGTTTATATAATGCAGTGCCCTATGCACCATTGGGGTGCGGATAAGGGTTTGAGATTCATTAACTAGATATTTTTGCTTATAAAATATATTTTACTAGGTACGCTGTGCGTTCCATAAAAGAGACTACGTTCTTGTGCTTGGAGACTTGCGTGAAATTCGATCCAATAATCTTGTTTTAATTTGGATACATTACCCAATAATTAAAATAAACGCAATTTCTTTAATCTTCCACCAGGTGGCTACTCCATATAGCTTCCTGCATAGGTGATTACAGGATGCATTTTCTTTGTTGGGTTAGCACACAAGCTACCCCCCTCGCTAATGGAAGGGGTGGAAGGCTTCACAATTTATAGGGGTGGGATCTCGGCTGACAAGAGAGAAGAGATTCCGCTGATATTAGTGGACTGGTTCCGAACCACACCGCCCGAAATAATTCTAATTGACGTTTTCATACAGCATGTTGATAGGTTGTTGAAAGAGTGTATACTGAAAATTTTCATCACGAAAAATTTATTGATATGGAAAAGTTACCAGTCACATATTCATATCTCAACATAGATGAGGTATATATGGCTGGGTATTCACTTGATTTACGATCCATCGTAGGTTGGTTTAAGTGAACACTTTATATGCTTGTAAAATTCATCATTCTGACCGTGATTGCCAACAACACTACTCAAATGTATAAATATCATTTACAAATGTATAATTATGTTTAATAAATATATACAGTAGCGAGCACTGAAATGTTTTTAGACTGCAAATATATCTGGTCGAATTATAAGCTTAATAATAAAAATGAAAATGGTATTTTCTGGCGTTTCTCATGTGTGTGATTATAATCCAGGATTCGGATCTCACATACTAATATAAGAGTTTCTGCTTAATAAAAAAGCTTCTTTACATCTCACCAATAGATGTCTCTAGTGAAGTTCTCGTAATTCAAGAACAAGGTTTCTAAATTGGTTCATATATATAGAACTTCCAAGAATTTGAGTAGTGTGGTTGTGGGTAGAATTGGTGAATGTTACACGTGTGTAAAGTGATCACTTAAACCAGCCTATGACGGTCGTCAGCCCCGTAAATGCCCAGACTTCCATATTCTTCTTCATCTTTGATGAGATGTCAAAAAATAATATGAAAATATCAGTTTAAAAAAATTCAAATTGTGATTTCTTGATATATTTTCAGTTCAAATTATTAAGCAACACTGTTTAAAGATGATTTACCAAAAATGTGCCTACTTTGTGACCAATTTTTTTCTTTCATAATTTTATTTATAATTTTTTTCGCACAAAAATCTTAAATGCTCATTTAATTTAAAAATATTATCATAAAATACATACGTCGTTTATTGTGTTATTTCTCGATGTGTATACCCTTAAATGTAGAAAAAGCGAAGATTTTTTGTAAAGACAGATTGGTGCGGTATTTTATTATCTCTGCTTACTCATACGGGAAAGTAGCGTGATGTTTTATAATTTAGAAAGTTAGTTAGTTATTTAAGTAGTTGGAAATAGAAACAGAGGTGATCAGGAATCATAAAAATCGGTGGCTATGTGTGTGGATGTAGTAAGAGCGAAGATTGTTCGCAAATACAAATTAGACCAAAATTACTCGAAAACGAGTCGTAATAAAAAATACAGATTAGTCATGTCATTCTTTTCTCTCTGCCCACCCCTGCGGAGAAGCGGCGTGATAGTTAGTGATTTTTTTTTTCAAATAAATTTACGCAATTTTGTATGTGTACAAAACATACGTAGGTATGTTTTATGGAGATTTTATCGCCTTCACTATCGCGTTAGAGATAGTTCGTCCAAAGAACGTGGCGATAAATTCGGGGGCTGTAGTTGGAAGGATAAAATGGTAGTAGATTCGTGTCGTCACACCCCCTCCCCGCGCCACTTGTGCCCGACATGTTTATTAGCAGCCCTGGATTTATGGCAACGCCATGTGTATCCAAAGGGGTCGGCCAGATTCAGGGCTGTGACAAAAACAATAAATGATTAATTAAAATTTAATAAAAACATACTTTCGGACAGAAATAATGCAAGGCAGAGATAAGCATTATCGATAAAATTAGGATAGAATAGAACGTCACACTAATCTGTTTTTGCAAACAATCTTCACCTCTTCCACATTCATACATCTCTTCATATATACCCTTTGATTATTTCAATTCCTGACCTGACCACACCCAAGTATTTGATCATGCCTAGTTTTCTTCTGTTTCTATTACCAACCACATTCGCCTCATAAATTTTATTTACTGTTCTTTCCTCACTCATTCGATTCACACGTACTTTCATCCTTCTTTTGCCAACTCCATGGTTCACTTTCATACATAAGGGTTGGAACCAGAACTCGACATGTGCCCAAATGTAAAAATTTAAGATGAATAAAGGCCTTTTTTGGATATTTTATCTTACTATTCTTTCTTCACTCATTCAATTCACATGTCCAAACCATCTCAAACACACCTCTAATGACAATGCTAATCTCAGCCTCGCTTTTTTTCTTATATCACCATTTGAACATCTATCATATATCGTTTTAGCCCACATTCGTCTATGATATCGCATTTCAACTGCCGGAGAGCCCCGATAGCATAATATTTTATTTTTAGGAAATGCATCCATCAATTTTTAAATGCATACGTTATGTATCTAGTATGTAAACGATATTTTAAGGACATTTTTATTTATATGATCCTAATAGCAGTGTAAAGAATGTGCGGCCAAAGGATGTACAAAACGTTCGAATATAATTAATTTATTGATTTGGCGTTTAATTTTTAGAACTCCATATTAATTTATATATTAATAGTTTAATAAAACACAGATTTTATCAGTCTACTAAGTTGTATTTTATTGTTAAAAAAACACATGCCATAACTAGGCGAAACAATTGTCACAATTTTAATTTTCATGTGTTTTTTTAACAATAAAATACAACTTAGTAGACTCATAAAATCTATGATTGATTTAAAAATTAATACATAAATTCGAATATAATGTAGGTAAATAAAATATATTACATATTACTCTAACATTTATACCTAATAAATGTATAAAAACAATTAATAAATTGAAAATGTGGTATGTGGTAAAAGGCAGGCGGGAAACGCACCCCTAACATATTTTCATTCCTTTGTCACTTAGCACCTCTGTCACCCCGCGTGACACCTACCTACGATATAATTTTCCCCATTACTCTCCGCACTTCACAAAAGGCAATAGTTTTACTGTTTTTTTCATTAATAATGTATCTCATTTTGAATAAATAACGCAAGAAATAGCTTTCAAATACGCTTAGAACTGCAGTATTATAAACAGATTTCCTTTATTATTTTTAATTTTTATTAAAATGCTATTTATTTTATTGATCATTTTATAAACTTGTTGAGATTTTTTTTTTGGAATAACCCGCTAAGCCTCTGTTAGAGTCTTGTCTGCAGGTAGGATAGTAAGGATAGGGGGAAGGTAAATGTGAAAAATACACCACAAACACCCAGACGAATTGAAAATAAATCTTTCTTGAATTTATTTTGCAATTGGCCTGAATCGAACCCGCGACACCAGTTTCGCAGTCGAGCATCTACCCAACTACGCCACGGCGCCTGCCTGAAACAATTTCACACGTTAGAAAAATTGTCAGAAAGTTTATATTAACATTCATTGTACGAATCACTTTGTTGACTGAGTATAAAATTGGCGTCGGGAGCGAAATTCCCATTCATACTATGAATTATGTCCCAATAAATGTCCTGGCGCCAGAAACGTTTCGGCTTTCGTCCTTTATGCTTTATTAAGGATCTTAAATACATCGTAAATTATGAAAGCTTAACCTTTCCTTCCCTTGGCTGCCTGCACGATGTTGGGTGTACGACATTTTGCTTTTATTCACGCATCCTAACAATTCAAAAATTTAATATAAACTATATTAGCCCTGTAAATACCTAAGTCAAGTAACCCTTAACCGTTAATAATGGTGCATAGGGCACTGCATCAAATGGATGCAATGTTAATATGATCGGTTATTGTATTGCAAGGCGATCAAGTACTATTTCAGGGTAATATTAAATCAATATTATATTATGACTGGAAAACACTTGTAATTGATTTTTACTCTCTAGTAATCGAACCTTGGACCTCCAGCACGGTAGCCAAATGTGCTAACCACTACACTAAGCATTCGGATAAAATGGGCTTAAAATAAATATAAATTATATATGCCAAATATACTTTCTTAGTTATTCTCTTATCATCCATTCTTTCCTCTTGAACATCAATATATAAATACTCATACCAATATATTGAATTTCAATATATTCTTTTAATTTGAAGTTCAATATATTCTTCTTCTTCAATTTTAAATATCAATATAAAATAAATAATCCCTAGTGGGCTTAACCTAGATTTGGGAACAGAGATTTGTACACACTCAAAATAATGTGAAATTTAGATTACTTTTAGTAGCATCCAACACTTGTGCGCATTTAAAGTGCTACTGATGTCAACTCCCAGATACTTGAACTTAAATATAAATTTCTTGAATGTTTTCCGCAGACACTTTGTGGCACATTTTATAAACTTTATAAAATTAATCAACTTTGTTTTAAGCACTTTTAAAAAAATTAAGTGGTTAAAACAAAGTTGATTAAATTTATAAAATTTAATATAAATACTCATATATACTTCTATATTCTTATTAATCTCCGTTAAAATATCAATATAAAACAATATAGCTCCTGGGCGGCCTAACTAGATTCAACAAAGATTTGTACACACTCCAAAATTGAAATTCAGTTTAGTTTTAGTAGCATCCAAAACCGGCTACATCCGCGTGTATAAAGCCATCTGGCCTCGTTTCCCTATTGAAATGTGACCCGGCGCACTTGCTTTAAGCCCACAGATACAGGAAAATTCAATTTGTGATTTACACAAGTTTTTCTCGCTAAAGTTATTTATCGATAGGGCTGTTTCATCGCACCAGCTGTGTTTTTTTTAACATTTCTCCAGAAAAATACTGTTAAACCCCTAGAAAAATTTCTCACCTACTTTGAAAATAGATATTTGTTATTTGTAAAATAATAAAATGTTAAAATGAACTTTACTTTAAATTGGAGTTAAAATTAAATCATTAATCTCGATTAATATTTTGTCAGTCTTGATAGTCATGATGTCTATTATTTTCTCCTAATTTTAAAAGCATTTTTTATCATCATACGGGTATTTTTTTTTAATTAAAAAGAATATTTTACCATTAGATAAAATTATTTAAATCGGAAAACTGCAAATTATTTTTTTTAACATTATTTATTTTACTAATAAAAACAAATAGGAAAATCTTTGAACTTATTTATGCATTATACTAATTTAATTATTCATTATTTTTTATCCAAACCTCGAGTTAAAATTTGTTGACCTCTAAAGTTTATATGGCATATAAACATATATTATACAATGTTAAATAAAATTTTAAACTTTAAAAAAATTAACAAATAAATAAAATATACAAAAATATTAACATAAATACATTTACACATATAAATACATAAATACATATAAATACACATTCACACTCACATCAACATAAATACATGTTTATATGAAAATACACACAAAAAATGTAACCAAAAGAATTTTAAATCAATTTTCTTTTAATTGTCCCCACTCATTCATTTTACACATATACTCAAATTTATTTAGTATATAGTTCATTTTGATATTATACCGATAAACTGTTATATTGTAGTTCGCTTATGAATGGATTATGTGGATATAAACATTAATATTCAAATTATTTATTGATTCGGCATTAACTTTGAGGAATGACATGATTATTTTATTAAAATTAAACACTTGAATATACCACTTTAATGAGTTTTATTTTTATTTACAACTAGTTTCGAAAACGACAGATGTTTTCATCTTCTGGTACAAATTAAAACTAACGAACAAAAATATATTTAGGTGTATATATAGGTTAAAAAATATAGGAAGGGGGGTTAAGGAACAAGATTTTTTGTAAAAAGAAACATTGATAAAAATGGTGACGTATTTTAAAACAGTATATTAAAATAATATATTTAAATTCAGATAAAACATTTATTAATAATATACTGTTTCAAAATACGTCACCATTATTATCAATGTTTCCTTTTACAAAAAATCTTGTTCCTTAACCCCCCTCCCTATATTTTTTAACCTATATATACACCTAAATAAATTTTTGTTCGTTAGTTTTAATTTGTACAAGAAGATGAAAACATCTGTCGTTTTCGAAACTAGTCGTAAATAAAAACTCATTAATGTGGTTTGTTCAAGTGTTTAATTTTAATAAATTAATATTCATTCTACCCATAATTTTGATGGACAAAAAAGGCACTTTTACCCAACAATATAGGCACCTTTACCCTTCAATTGCGTCATACAAATATAAAACCATAAGTGCCTAATCAATTCATCATCATCAGTCACTATCCCGCCCAGAACCGTCTTGTGTTATTTCTTCATATCATATTTCACCGCCTCACTCTTAAGGTAGCTAGCTCCGTCCGACCTCGGAGCGTGTTTTAAAGTCTGGAGAAAAATGCAAATTCTCAAATATCGTATTTCAAACTTCCCGGCCGCTATTCGCGGATCCGTGAAATTCAAATATTACTTTTGAGCTTCGCGGAGACACGAGTAGAGGGGACAAATCATAAATCATTTCGTAAAACAAACTTCCACCGAATTCCTAAAATTACTTTCGTACACCGAGACTCGATCCCGTGCGAGATACGGGGAAACCCTTCTAGCTCGCGTTACTTTACCTGCCATTTATTTTGGGTAAGGATCATAACATCGTGTTTTGTTTAACTATACAATTTGTCCGCCTCCGTAGTGTAATGGTCAGCACGCTCGGCTCCCGTTCTGGGGCCCTGGGTTCGATTCCCATGGGGGGTCATATAAATATAAATGATTTTTTCACTCTAATATTTACTCAATATTATCCTGGACTGGTACCTGAAACGGAGGGTTGATCACATTTTCTCCATGTGTAAACGATCAAGATAACAATGCGTTTATATGACGCAGTGCCCTATGCACCATTGAGATGCGGATAAGGGTTTTTAAAAAAAAATACAATTCGTAAAACGTTATTTTTCAATATTTAATTATTTCAATTTTATTTCTCATGAAAAGTGTGGAAAATATATCATACGCAGGTTTAAGTTTAAAGATATTCTAATTTAATACATCAAAGAGCTATGCAGAAGAAAAACCAAAAAACTTACATCAAAACGTCTCTGTGTATGTATTATCTAGCTACCGCTTATACAACACCACATCAACAGACCCATTTTTATTTGACGCTTGGCAATACTGTTTTTTAAAAGAAACGTGTTAAAAATCTACTAAAATAATAATTGAGAACAATTCAGTATTGAAACGTTTTCCACTATATGTTAACATTTTGGGAGTGTCTAAATTTAAAAAGGGTCTCTGCTAAATATGTATAAAAAGCTCAACTTGTGATGAAATATCTATCGTTTTTTATCCGAAAGACGATGGAAGTTTCAGCATTGTAGGGCTTACGACAGATTTAGAGTCCAGATTTAGAATCTTATTTCGTATAAAAAACAATAGATGTTTCATTGCAAGTTCAGACAACTTTAATATTTTACAGGAAGACTGAATACTGACATAGATAACTCGTTGCAATTATATTAACGTGAAAAATAACATTATATGAAATATCGATGAAAAACAATTTAACCGAATTTTACTTCGTTGTTATGCACCGTGTCTTGTGATTCTCGTATACTACGAATATTACGGCTTTTCATTTTGTGGTGAAAATTCCACGACGGTGTGAATCTTCGCTAACTTTATTTAATTAAAATTTCTAGACAAGTATTAGAACCGACCACATCCCTAAAATACCTTAAACACTAGGTAGCTATGGACAATCCTTGTCTCATATTCGAGATCTTATATCGTTCTAACAATATTATCTTTTCCACCGTTCATATATTTTATGAAATTCGGGTGACCATTATGTTCTTTACTTTTAACACTAGTCTTATTTACTCATCTTTCGTCCATAGAGCTTAAAATTTAATTTTCTTCCAAAAAATATACTGGTTGACAGGTTGAATAACAATCTAACTATCTAAATCATCTCTTTTTATATATCTAACTCATCTATCATACTTTTCTAACTAAATAACCATCACGCTAAAAACCATTTGATTTTTTTTTAAATATTGAATTATGTATCCAATACAAATATATATTTAAAGGACAGTTATATTAATATGTGTCAATAGTGATTTTGTCTCACAAACGAATAAGTTAATAATAACATAAATAATTCCATTAATATATGTAATAAAATACCAAGGTACCTACCTATACATTTTTTTAAGTTCTTACATATAGTACCTACATAAAACAGATCTACCACCAGATGTCGCATGCGTCGCGCTGAATAAAACAAAAGACATCAGATAGAAAAAATATAATATTGTTAACTGTCAGAATCAGTTAGATATATAGATAGAAAAATATTGTAAAGATTAATTAAGAATGAACTTTAATTATAAACTTAAAGTACAAAGCAACACATTGTTTATTTTATTATTATACACCCACTTTACATATTATTTACACCCAATTTAAAAAGAAAAATATTACCACGTTATATATATATTTATTGTATTTTGTATATTGCATTGATAACTTTGTGGTTGGTAATAAAAACCTCCACTTCAAATTCCTTCAATCACAATTGTGATTCATTTGTCGTCTTTCTTTCTTTCAAAAATATTATTTTTGTACAAATGTCAAATCGTAATAATTTTATTTTAATTTAAATGTAATAATTTAATTTTAATTTTAATGACCTGATGATGGAATGATTTTCCAAAACCGGTGGTCACAAATAAGTGTTTAAAAAAGTGGTATTACACAAAGTAAACAATGGATGGGAAGGAGAGTGTTTTATATATTTATTGTATAGTATACAGGGCGAATATATATTAAATTACTGCACAGTCGTAAATCACTTTTCATTTTTATTTAATACTCGTAAAAGCCCTTAGTAAACTTTCGCTTTTTAATCAAACGTGCTTTACTGTGTTTTTACCACAAAGTTCTGTAAAAATACATAAATTTTCCTTTCAAACCTTAAGTGGAAAAAACTTTCGATAATGCCGCTAAATCACTTTATTTCGTGATTGAAATCTCGTGAGATACTTTCATTGTGGAATCGTGATTTCTTGAAATTGAATTTGGGATTTGAATATAAAAGGTTCCATTGTCAATGTCGCAGCCAGTTGTGCAAAATGTCGCGAATCTCGCAGTTGTCGCTTTTGGACCAAGATAAGATTTTGAACAACTTTTCCAAGCTTTCTGTCGGTAAAAAAAATGTCGATAAGTGTAATTGTGACACTAAGGATTTTCTGAAACAACTTTTGCAGGTGAGATAAGATTATTCATTCATTCATTCAAACCCTTATCCGCACCCCAATGGTGCATAGGGCACTGCATCATATAAACGCAGTGTTATCTTGATCGATGACACATGAAGGAAAGGTGATCAGCCCTCCGCTTCCGGTACCAGTCCAAGGTAATATTGAATAAATATAAGGGTGACCCCCCCTGGGAATCGAACCCGGGACCTCCAGTACGGTAGCCGGTATGATAAGATTATTATCAATATATTTTTTTTGTATATCAAGCCATCTCTGATGAATTTCGAAAAACGCCTGAAACATTACTATCTACATTTGGTACTCTAATTTTCCATCATTTGATTTTTCCTAGATTTTTTCAATTCCAACAACTGCTTAAATTTATGCATAAAAAATTAAAATCGTATTTTCAGGCGTCTCTTAGCTTATGTTAAATAATTCAGTAAGGATCAAGCATACATTTGAATAAAAGGGTCTCTGCTAAATAAAGCAAAATCAAACCAACCATAGATACTGCTGCGAACTCATACATGAAGCGACGTGAGATTTATACGATAACAGTATGTTTTTAAAAAAATTGTGAAATGCGGTTTTCAATCATTGGTAGAATGGTGAATATTTCAAGTTTATATAGTGATCACTTTTCCAACCTATGATAGTCATACCCCTGTAAATACCCGGACTTCCATATTCTTCTTCATATTTGTTGAGATGACAAAATATATTCATTTGCTATTGCGACCCTCGCGAAGGTTGTACGAAGCTTTTAATAACTATCAACGCCCATCTTACTTTTCTTAATAAAAAGCTTCACACAATTTATGGTAGATGGCGCTCGTAGTCACAATTCTCAGTGGCGCCGGGGCATCATTTGGGGGATTTCCTCTGAACTGTCAGCAATTGCGTAAAGATGGCACTAGTATACAAGACACGAAGGCAAAAATAAAATAAAAATACTTCATCTGGTTTGCGTCTGAGATAAATTTTCAACTCCGAAATTTTTCTAGCACACTTACTTATAACATTTTTTTTATTTTTAACTATACTTATATACCCAGTTACGCGTTTCTGTGACTCAGTCTGATTAAATGGAAATTAAACTGAATAGAAAACGCACATTTATAATATGTATAAATTGCTGAGGCAATGAAAATATTAAAAATCTGTGGAAAACATTGAACTTGCTTAATGACAACATTTAGCACGCTTTTCCCCATGAACGATTTTCGGTACTGAATATTTTGCTCCTCGGTTCAACAGATGGCGCTGCCATTGCGTTAAAAACCAGTTAAAAAACATATTTTATTTCCTGTCATATTTACATTTATTTTTTTTAAGAATTTGAACAAACGAACCTTAACATTTTTACATTTAGGTAAATGACCTCAGTTTGCTGTTATTCCTCGAAATGGAGGTCAAGTTTCAAACGAATTAAATACGTATTTCTATTTTTATTACTTTACTTTAACTTAGTAAATACCATACTTAAAAAGAATAGTGGTATTTACCACGTAAAAATTTAATCAAAAATAGAAAGATATTAATTATTTCAAAGTAACTGCCGAATGAATTAATGGAATTAAATTCTAATCAATATCAAGGTTTCTATACTTGATATCTCAACATAGATGAAGAAGAATGTGGAAGTTTGACCATTTATAGGGCTAACGACCTCTCATTAGCTGGTTCAAGTGATCACTTCATACAGTGTGTAACATTCACCAATCCATACATGATTGACAACCACATTACTAATGTGTAAAGGCAACTAGCCGTAACTCAAGTTGCGGCTGTTTGGCGTAACACGGCTCAAAGCATTCTTATAACTAGCCTCTATCATATACAATCACAGATTTTGCTCTATCTCTTTCCTGTACCGAGATATTCATTATTCAAATAGCCGCAAAATTGTATTAATTTGATACATGTTTTGGCAAAAAGCATCACTTTAAGTTAACTTTAAACTCGTTCATCTTAAAACTAAAACTGTTTTTATCTTGCGGCTATTTGCCTTTGCACATTAGATTATTCGGAATTTACACTAGTACTAAGCCTACAATGATTAAAGAAAACACTTGTTTTATCCCACTTGTGTTTTTATTAAAGACTACATGTTTCAGAAGTTAAACTTCCATCATTCAGGTCTGTATAGTAACTATAGTTATTATACAGACCTGAATGATGGAAGTTTAACTTCTGAAACATGTAGTCTTTAATAAAAACTCAAGTGGTATAAAACAAATGTTTTCTTTAATCATTGTAACATGTCTTACCACAAAGTTAATGCCGAAACAATAAATAAAGTACTAAGCCTCATTTAAAATACGTAGACACTGCATGGTGTTTCAATGGTGACATCTATGGTTGAAATTATTACTTTTTATTAACGGTTTAATTGAAACCTTCATGAAATATTAATGAACATTTTAATGTTATAAATTTATTTCAACAATAATCGCCCATAAAAAGAAAGCAAAAATCTCACGTCGAAAGTATTGTATAAAATGTACTAGACTGTTATTTTTTTATGAATTCTAATAAAATAGAAAATAATACGTAAATATACAAGAAACGTAACCCTTTGAACGTAAAAATATAATAAAAATATAAAGTATGGCGCCTAAAATAATAAGTACACACAGTAAATTAAATATTTTTTACTGATTACAGTAACGAAAAAGGCTCTTGTATAACCCCTAAATAAAAAAAAGAAAACTCCACACGTAAAAGGCTAGCCATTCACCCTTGTTCATATTTTTTATTAACGGCTGTAGCCAGTTTGTACAAAACATATTTTAAATATATATGAAAAAAATACAATTTAACTTAAATAACAATCTCCTTATCATTCATTGACTTTGTGTAATACCACATTAAAAAGCACTAATTCGTGACTACTGGTTTCAGAATAATCATCCCATCATCAGGTCATGAAATTGAAATTATTGCGGTCTGACATTCATACAAAAATAAAATTTTGAATGAGAGAAAGATCATAAATAAATCATTTTTAAAAGTGAACTTTAAGTTAAATTTAGTTGGTTATATCGCTCACTCCTTTCAACAACGTCATATATTTGAAAAAAACTTGATTTTTCAGGAGATATTATTATATGTATTAAAAATAAATATTAAACCACTTATTGAACTTTTTACTGTGCAGATATTTTTAGGTAAAACCTGTTTTTTCTCCATTTGAAAAATATTTAGTTTATTTAAATAAATAATAAAACAATACCTTTTCTTCTAAGTGCAAAAACAACACTTTCTTCCCTGTAGCGGGAAAATATTATGTTAAAAATATGCCCCTTTTGCTGGGATATAGTACATTTTCTGGGCATTCCGAAAATTGACGATTTTTATATCTTTTTTTTTACTTTTTATATACAAAATATAAATTATACATTTAGGATAGTTAATTAACATGATCAAACATAGTTAAATAATAATAAACACAGTACCGTATTATTCCGAAACCGTGTAAAGAGAGTCTAGCGCATTTTAAATCCCTTAGTCCCTTTGAGGTAAGACATTTTCGCACATCCTTAAAGTATGTTTATGGTGCTCGTAAACATATTTACAGTGTTTTAGTTATTTATGGATTTATTGCCAACCGAGACTCCTGTCGTGGGAACTTATTACCAACTTACAACGGACATCCAGGTATTTTACGTGTCATTTATTTCCTATCGCCGTTTACAGAATCTACCTATACTTTCACCATTTTTTTCAAAAATATTAATGAGTGATATATAAAAAAAAAATCTAATACCCAGTTACTTATTTTAAAAATAAAATACTTTTTCATATGAAATAAAACTTAAAACCACTAATTGAGTTTTAGTTCATTATACACGACTAGTTTCGAAAACTACAGATGTTTTCATCAGTTTTTGTAATCAGTTTTTGATCAGATGTTTTCATCAGTTTTTGTAATCACTTTTTGATGGAAATCTGTAGTTCGAAACTTCAAACCCTCATCCGTACCCCTATGGTGCACAGGGCACTGTATTTTATAAACACAGCGTTATCTTGATTGTTAACACATGAAGGAAGGGTGATCAGCTCTCCGCTTCAGGTATCAGTCCAGGATAATATTGAATAAATATTAGAGTAAAAAATCACTTTTATTTATATTCCCCCCTGGAAATCGAACTCGGGACTTCCAGAATGGTAGCCGAGCGTGCTGACCTACACTATGGAGGCGGACAAAAGTTTTCGAAAATGGTCGTGTGTAATTAAATAAAACTCTGTAAGTGGTATTATACAAGTGTTTAATTAATAAATTAATCAAAATGTCAATCCATAAAGTTAATGCAGAAACAAAATCGGGAGGGGGAGTTAATATAGGAAGGAATATCTAATTTAACACAGTCAACCTATAAAGGTGTGTATTAGACTCGTTTTGTGTTTATAACAGCCGATATAATTAATATTTTCATTCATCATTTTCTTTTGCGAAATTCGCCTTCGTTGAAAACGTTGTTTGCGTAAGTTGATAACGAATGACATCACAGAAACGAATCCACACTACTATTACAGCTCTATAAAGCAGTACATAAAGGGATAAGCACCATAACACACCCGATGACGTAAAATTTGATGACGTATAGCGGTGTCCGTTTTTCGTTTTATTAAAATATGCAGTTTTAACCTTCATATTTCCCTTATTTATGTACGATTTCAATAAGAATCGTACCGATGGTCTTGAAATTTTTTTATATTAATTTATTAACTTATTCACTGACACACAACAAAGGTTTGATAGTCCCAAGTATTAACAATAAATATGGGAGTCGAACACTGCAATATTTCGCTCCGAACATTTTTAATTTGTTGCCGACGGATGTTAGAGGTCAAAGTAAAATATGGAACAAAGGCAAAATAAAGGAATGGGCGAATGATCAAGAGTTAGTTTTATGGAAATTGTTAAATGTTTATAATCTTATTTTTTTTTCACTTTTTTGTATCTATATTGGGTGAAAATCGTTAAAAACAAAAAAAAATGTATTAAAAAAGAACTCCACCGACAAGACACACAAGGTGGCTTGGTGGGTCTCTGCAAAAAAAAGTTCTAAATATGTATAAATTGTGATCTAAATAAATGTATACAAATAAAAATGTGATCTAAATAAATTTATACAAATAAAATTAAATTAAATTAAAATAAAACAACATCATGAGAAATCCCTATTACACTTGTAGATATGAATAAATACATGCGAAGGATCGCTTCACGTCTCAGGACCTCCTGCATCCCTTGCTCCAACACTCCTGGATAGCAGACAGAGCTTTGAGCCGGTTTAGTGTAGGTACAAGTTGTTATTTGAAATAAGGAAATTGATCTTTATGTAGTGGAAATGGAGTGCATCAAGGACTGAGAATTCTTCGGCGCTTGCAATCGTCAGTCGAGAGTTGAGGTAAGCGGTAGTTCTTACTTTAAAATCAACTTCGGCTTCTGACGATTTGTCTCCCAGGAAAACACCCTGAGACTAATAATAAAAAATGTATTTTCTTTCTTAAAAACATTAATAACTTTATGGTATGATAACGTAACGTATCATTCATAGTTCACCTTGTACAATACCACTTCAAACATCGTTTAGCTAAAATATACTTTTACATTTTGAAATCTCAACATAGATAAAGAAATAGTGGCATTAACTAAGTAAAATATTAATTTAAAATGGATAGATTTTACCACAAAGTGACTGCCGAATCAAATAATGAAAGAATATGGATGTCTGGTTATTTACAGGGCTTATAACCTATGGGCTGCTTGACAATCACTTAACACAAATATAATATTCACCATTCTACCCATGATTGACAACCACACAACTAAAAATTTTGGAACTGCTACATAAAGGTATCATAAATCTCATAACGCTTTATGTGTGAGTTTACTGGAGCCATCTATGGTTGGTTTGATAAAGCTTTTAAGTACCGAGGATTATTTTAGATGTATGTAAGATCCTAACCGGATTATTTTACGTACTGGAGTCGCTTGAAAACATGATTTCCAATTTTTATTCAGCTTTTACTTTGACTTATTATATAATTCACAACATTTCATATGTGAACAAGTATTTGGATACACTCAAAATATTGTGATAGAATTTAGTTCCCAAAAGCTCAGATTCAATCCTCGAATTTGCCTTTTCCGTGCGATCTACCCCAAGGATAACTCGAAGATGGTATACACGTTCTCCACAAGAGAAAAGGATTTTTTATTGGTATTGTTTCAAATCAAATGCATTGTTATAGAAAAATGATAGTTGAATTATAAATAAAACACTTGTTTTTCACCACTTGAGTATTATATAATATATTATTACGACTTGTTTCGAAATTTACACATGCTTTCATCTACAGGTATAAATTTAAACTCATTGTTGGAATCGTTTGAAGCTTCCGAACTAGTAACAAAATATAATACTCAAGAGGTAAAAAAATGTTTTATTTAAAATTTAATCATATCAATCCACAAAGTGAATGTCGAAACAATAAATAACATGTTATTTTAACAAAAAATTAGAATAACCTTAGTTATTATGCGTGCCAGGCGTATTTTTTGACAATATTGTAGACTGCATTCTTATCATATCAATGTCAAAACGATTTTAGAACGTTACTAGAATTTTACATAATAAATGTAAAAATATTTTACACATTTATTTTTTAAAATACAAACTATTTTGTATTTTCACCACATAATGAGAACGTATGTAGTTTTTGAAACTAGTCGTATTTACACTAATACACTAATAAGAGGAGTATAATTTATATATTTAAATCTTTGTGTTACTCCGCAAAGTTAATGCCAAATCAATAATTTAAATAAACATTCAATACCAGAAAGTAAATGTCTAGCTTTGGAAAACACTAAATAACAACCTATTTTTAATGGCACCATTTAAGCACAGTAACAGTACAATATATAATTTTTAATATTGAATATCTTTTACTATAATTTTTAAATCTTCATCATATATTTCGTTGAAAAAGAGAGCATCTTGCCTCTTGTGATGGGTTGGATAACGGAATTACCCGAGCGGGGATGTTGCACTCGTCGGCAGGTGTATTTCAGAGTATTGGTAGGAAAAATGCAGTTGTGTGCGTTTTTTAATGCAGCCTGACGATCCACAACATCACGTAATTCAAAAATACCATCTTATCAAAAAGTTTTCTCTAGTGATATATTGGCATTACATAGTCTTCGTTCTTAAAAAAACACCTTTTCAGAAATGCTATTTTTTCCAAAAAATTGTTACCGTGAATTATGCATTATTTTACCTGAGCTTTTCAGAATTGTTAAAATTTTAAAATGTCTAAAATATTGCGACATATATTATACAAAATATGTATGTATTTTATTAATGTATTTTAAATACCTCCATAGTGTAATGGTCAGGACGCTCGGCTACCATTCTGGAGGTCCCGGGTTCGATTCCTTGGGGGGGTCAAATAAATATAAGTGATTTTTTCACTCTAATATTTATTCAATATTACCCTGGACTGGTACCCGAAGTGGAGGGCTGATCACCTTTCCTTCGTGTGTTGACAATCAAGATAACACTGCGTTTATATGATGCAGTGCCCTATGCACCATTGGGGTGCGGATAAGTGTTTAATGAATGAATATATAAACCTCTAGGGGTTGATTTTTACTAGCTGTTAGGAGTCTGTATGTATCCATCCCTGAAGAAGACAAGGTGGTTGTCAAAACCGAAGTGATATTAAAGAATGTATGGCTTTATATATATTTTTTAATGTTTTCTATCTCTCTTTTTTCCACTTGTCCAAAGTTTTGACAGCTGAAGAGATTTTCACTTGAAAAAACTAATAAAAACCTGTCCTGGTTAGTTCACCTGTTGACCGTCAGTTTGTCAGCGAGAGTTGCCATCGCCACAGTGCAAGATGTTGTGACGTAACTGAATAAACACCATATAAAAATTGATATGCACTTTTAACTGCGAGACACAAAAAAACCCCTAGAAAAAAGCCCGGTTCAACATTATCTTGGCTCCATTTTCACAATTGGAACACAAAAAATGGCGCAATGTGTTGCCAGACGCGCACGCGCTGCAGCGCCATGTGTGATAGCGAACTTGGTGGTGACCACTTGACTTTCTAGTATTTTATAAGTTTAGTACTTAAATATCCGGTTTTCTTCACGGTATATTCAAATCCGTCACATCGAGAATCGAAGCTGTTTATAATTGTATTTACATATGACATTATTTTCATATTCTTTTTTAGACGGGACTAAATCATCTGAGCTTTTCAAAGCTACTTTTATATATTTCAATATAATAATAAAACAATTGTTTGAAACGACTTTAGAATTTCTTTAATGTTTTTCGCAGATACTTTGTGGCATATTTTATTTTATAAAATGTGCCAAAAACTTAATCCTAAAATAGAATTAGGAAAAGGATCTTTTAGGATTTATTTTTTTAGTAAGGGAATGTAATTAATTATGAGTATTTTAATGTTTTAGAATTTAATAAACCCTGATGATGACGAGGTTCTTGTTGAAACCGGTAGGTTAAAGTGTACTAATAATAAAAAAGTGGTTAAAACAAAGTTGTTTAATTTTATAAAGATTTTTGAAATTTTAATATTAATGTATAAACACGATAATTTTTTAGAACTATAGATGTTCTCATCAGCATATGAAAATATAAACTGTTTCAGATGAATCTAGTCGTGTTTGCATTAATAATCTCAATTATAGAAGTGTTTTAGATTTATATATATATATATATATATATATATATATATATATATATATATATATATATATATATATATATATATATATATATATATATTTGAATCAGGTTTATCGATAAATAATTAACTATTAATTTGTCATGTTTTATTCAGGTTATAGATTTCATTAAAATCGAAAATGGTATTTTAAGGCGTCTCGGGATTCGGAAAGAATATTACATACATTTATAAATTATTGTATCTGCTAAATTAATCACAGTTGCTGCCGAGAACCCACACTTCATGTGTCAATTATGTGATTGTATTGTATATTTATAAGTTCCAAATTTTGAGTAGTGTGGTCGTTATTCATGGTTAGAATTATGAATATTATAAGTATTGTAAATGATCATTTAAAACCATCCCATGACAGGTCGTAAGCCCTTTAAATACCTGAATTCCATATTTTTCTCCATCTTTTTTATTATGTCAATAATTTTTTTATCGTTTTCGTGCCTTTTTATGCATTTTTCATAGAACCTATTTTTAGTATTTAAAAAAAATCGTGGCTTTTTTTTTGTATTACCTAACGTCCAAGTGACTCTGAAATCTAGCTACAGCTTATGCAACACCACTTATCACGTCCCTACTCAGGCTTCAACATTATAAGTTTCATACCCTATGCCTACTCGTGAGTGGATTTACTCTTTTCTGTTTAAAGTTACTATAATTTCATGTAATTCATGAGTGAAAATTCTAGGCAAAAACACTCGCTATTTCGTGACTTTTTGACGATAAATTATAAGAAGGCACAGTCAACGGGCTGATAAAAAAAGTGTTTACCAGCCAGGTACGTCATTCCCTTTCTTATCAAGGTAGGTTCAATTTCCAAAAAAATGACAGAACTTGGTGACTCACGGAGAAAGAGACACACACAGACTGTGCATTCATCTTTAATTTGTTTAGATAATGATGCGTTTTGTGTCCGCACAAAGGACATTGTACGACTGTTTGATACGCAGCCATTGAAGATTTTTATGTAAATATAGTATTTTTAAGACGAGAGTCCGTGTACTCCTTAATATGAAATAAAACATGGAAACGAATAATCCGTATTATCATGTAATCATTTTTAATATAATATTTACCCGCTACAGGGCAGAAAGTGTTGTTTTTGCATTTTAAAGAAAAGGTATTGTTTAATTATTTATTTAAATATACCCAAATATTTTTAATGGAAAAAAACCTTTAGGTTTTACCTAAAAAGATCTTTTGCACAGTAAAAAGTTCAATAAGTGGCTTGATATTTATTTTTTTTTACATTTTATTATATTCTTAAAAATTGAAAATGATCTCCTGAAAAATCAAGTTATTTTTATATATGACGTTGTTGAAAGGAGTGAGCGATATTACCCAGTCAGTATGTTTACAATTTTTTAGTAAACACCCCTCTTAACGTTCACACTGCCCATGTGTGGAACAATATAGCATAATATAACACTCTCGAGTTATAAATTATCCAACACAATATGTGATTTCATTCATGACAGTCGTACGTATCATTTTGTCGAGTCCTTTATCATTAAATCATTTTTTTATTTGCATTAGAGACACTCCAACAAATGAATTACATCCCAACACTTGGTATAGCACACACTTCAATGTTTGAATAATATTTATTTATTTTGTTATGTATTATCATAGATAAGATTAAGTACTTACGAACATAAAAATAAAAACTTGTTGTTAAGAAGGCTAGCGAAATTTTTTTTTAACACAATACATAATAAGAAGTAATACATAATAAATTTATTTAAGTTTTATTTTATAAGTATTCAACAGGAGAGGACCACTTTTAGAATTAATTAAGGCTCAGTATTCATTATGGCGTAATTTCAAATGAAAACTCAATTTCAGGTCAAATTAAACGTAATTGTTTTTTTTTAAGGTTTTTGCATTAAAAAAAGAAAATTTTCTCTATAATTATTATTTTATTTTGAAATGAAATGATGAACTGAAAGATTAGGAGTTAATTAATTTTTTTAATTAATATAAATATATATTTTTTTTAATAAAAAATATACAATATACATTCTTTAAAAAATCGGGCGTGAACAGTCATGTGACCTCTCCGGTAGTCTCTGGTGCAATGAAATCTGTGTGTGCGAATATTCCCTTAAAATCAAAATCCCCAATTTCATCGTAACTAATTTCGATAAACGAAAAATATAGGAACTTTTACTCGTAATATGCGAATCTCGTATTTATTAAATTATGTGTTTTTTATTATTTTTTAATATTTTTTTATATGATACTGGGTTTGAAAGAGTTAAATCATAATAACTGTTATGCAGTTGTGGTAAAATAAGCATAATTCCGTTTAATTTTGAAATTTTCCTCTTAACCCTTTTGATACCACCGCCGAATTTTGCAAAGTGTTCCGGTTTGAAGGAGGCCGCGCAGGAAGCCTCTTCCATATCCGAAGACGCGTGACGTATCGCCGCAAAGGACGAGAGAATTTTTCCATTTACCATGAAGGCCAGTGACACTAAATTTAAATAAATTCGACCGCGGATTTCTGTCTAGACGGAATGACATAATTCCGTCGGACGCGCGGACTCGCCTCAGAGCGCTCTTCCTGTCCAAGGATTCTTAATAAATAATAATGTAACGTTAAAAATCGTGCGTTCTCTCAGACAAATGTGCGGCGAAACTTTGAACGAGTGTAAGGAAAGAATGCAAGGCTGAGATAAGCATTATCGATAAAAATTAAGAAAAGTGTGTTGAGATGGTTTGGGCATGTGAATCGAATGACTGAAGAAAGGATAGTAAAACAAATTTATGAGGCGAATGTTGCGAGAAATAGGAGCAGAGGAAGATTGGGGAAAACTTGGCATGATCAAATATTACAAATACTTGAAAGTTGTCAGGTCAGAAGTCAGAATAATCGGCGTGTGTGTATTGGTCAACCAGCGATTCCATTTATTTAATAAAATTACATAAAATCATACCTAAAACATATGGGATATGAATTAAGGTTAAAAAATACAGAAAAACAAATAAGAAAATAACGAACAAGGCAACACGGCAAAATGTAAAACATAAAACAATAAAAGGTACAGTAAATAGAGATTTTTAAAAAAGTGAAGAAGTATGTTTAAAGGAAAAAAAATATAATATAACTAATCACTGACACAAATATCTTTCCTTAAAGTATTTTTTCGGTTTATTCATTCTGGATCCTCGATTGGATTTTGAGTTGCAATAGTCTGAAAATAGACGCGCGGAATGTTCCTGAAACCACTGACGAAGCATCTCGTATTTCTCTCGTCATGAAATCGCTGAAAGAACTTGTAGAAACTCGTACGTACCACGTAATAACACAATATGACACAACAGTCTGAAACATCGCGCAATTTCGAGCGCCTGGCCGAGTTAGTCACTTGTTTAAAAATATTATTTGAATACATAATACCATTCATAACGTATAATAAACAATATATCGAGTGTAAGTAGGTACGCAAAGATCCGCACATCACTAAAACTGTTAATCGTTCATCCAACTCTGGCCTTGATCGGGAACAATATGTCATTATTTCAGCAAAACAATGAAATTTTAAATATAAGTATTGATAATTATTAATAATTTTACCGCTTTAAATGTTTTATACATAATTTAATATGCTACCATGTGTTTTGAAGCTCCTACATATACGTGAAAAAGATTTTGGTTCTTTTTTTACATGGATGTCTTTTTTAGCGTCTTATAAATAGTTTTCTGATGCCTTTTCCCATTGCGGAGCAGATAATATGGCCAGAAAGCGTCTGGTACGTACATATATACTTACCTACCCGAAAAAATGCTAATCGTATATGAACGGCCCTGAAAATATTATAAATTCATGTGTTAATTTTTCCATTTTTAATTATTATTATATTTTTTCACATTATTAATTAAACAGCTTTATTACACACACAAATAATAAAGTTACAAAAAAGGTTTTTTTAAATAACCAAAACTAATACATGGCAAAATATAAAAATAATAAACAGGTATAATAAATAGTCATAATAAGCATATTAAGAAGAAATAAATGAGAAAATCATAAGATAAAAAGCATATTTAAGATAAACAAATGAGAAAATATAAAAAATGAGAAAATATAGCCAAAGAGCAAATATAAAAAACATAATTTTTATTCACTTTAGAAGCGACGGATCGTCAGTGGTCCCCAATCACCTGATTTTTGCATGTTCGAGCAGTCGTCCCAACTCATTGAACTGTCTACTGTTCCCATTATTGGACAATAAACGTCTGGGATCATGGGTGTTTTACTACAGTCCACTGCTCTACCAGAATTCTGCAGTACACCTTACGACTTTTCCTTCAATTGATCCGATATGGCGTCTACGTCCAACTAAGGGCCGTCTGAGTTGATTCTATTAAAAACCCTTAAATCTAAATCGGTACTGCATTCACAGCTTCTTGCATTCATCAAGGAATTATTTTTAAATTAGTATGTCTATTTCGTACCGAGCAATTCGCATCGGAATGTCGCCGTACGTCTCTCGGACTTCCGTTATGATCTTTCCGCAATTTTTTTACATACATGGTATCCATTCACAACCATCTCATCAGTCATCAATAAATCAAATCAAACTTAAGTGAAGAGATTGAATCAGATGACTCTTCGCTAGTTTACCAAATACTTTCCTTTTCAATTTTGCTGTATAACTCTCTTTATTTTCTTCAATACTTTCTTATCCACATCATTATATTATATATCTATTTTTTGAATAATTAATGTAGGTTTTTTCTTTAACAAAATATATAAACCTGGTATTTTCGATTATCGTTTTGCATATTATGCTTCTGGTTTTAAATAATCGAGAATGTAAACAAAGTAAATAAATTATTGCAAACAGATCAGATGAAAAACAAATTGAATTCATTCATTGCGTTATACATGGATAATTCATACTTTTTAGCTGATGTTTTCCAGAAAATTTATTGATATTTTGATGAAAAATCAGACATTGGATTTTCACTCACTATTTTTACAACGACGGTATGTAATAATAACGAATATTGTTAGTCTTGGGATGCTCATACTTCCATATTTTCTTCGTATAAAAATCTATGTATCGTATCTGTTTGAGGTAATACATATTTAAAAAATGATTTGAATAAAAAAAAACAATAAAAATGCATCAAGAATATGTAATATGAATAAGAAATAGTATTTTTTTTACCACAGACGAGGTCAAATCAGTACCGGAATATTTTTGTCAAAGACCAGTTAATTTTGAAAAATAATTATAAGTCTACCAGATAGATGAAAAACATCGAAGAAAGCGTGAGAGAATATATTTTAGATTTTTTTAAAGATTTGTTTACCTTATTTAAAAAATAAAAGTTCTTTAACAAAACCGCACTACTTACTTATGTGATGACCCAAAATATTGGATATTGCTCACCTTATTTTATATGGTATGCCAGTATACCAATCTCCTCTAAGAAGGTTTTTTAATTTAATTTTTAACAAAGTTGATTGACCAAGCATCATAGTTATGATATTCAATCAGAAGTCGAACTTTTTTACTATACGACGTTTTTAGGGGTGACATCCCACTCGTGTGACAGCAGTTTCTGCAGTTTCACGGCTCATCTGGTCCGACGTAGCACCTAATGGAGTGGCGCTCGCCGCAGCCTGCCCGCGGGGTACCTACTTGTGTACTCTGGGACCACATTAAGGGTATAATGTGGAAGATCGGGGCAGAGGGTCGCGTGCCCAGGAAGCCCCAAAGTACAAAGGACACATGGCGGAAAGGGTCTCCGAATGTCCCAGTTTACTTTTTAGACTTGGAAAAGTGTACATGGTTAGCTTAAGAAGCTTGCGCACTTTTATTTTATTTATTTAGAAATTTTACAGAACATTAACATAAATACATTTACAATAATGAATAACAAATAAAACAGGTAATTGTAACATTCCAATTTCACAAATGTTAAATGAGTTAAAAGTAAACAGCAAGAATAAAATATAGCAAAGGTTTTTGGAGCTAAAGTAAATATAATAATAAAAAAAACATAAACAGTTATAAGATGCAAAGTTGAGAAGAGCAATAAAGTAAAAATAAGTGCTATAAGGCAATAGCAAAAAAACAACAAAAAAACCAATAAACAAACTTAAAAACATTTACTTTTTTAACTTGAAAACGTGTATATCATAAATTTTAGAGGCTTGGACACGTATACATTTTAGACTTGAAAAAGGGTACATTATTAGATTTAGAGGCTTCCACACTTCAACATTTAGACTTGACAGAATGAACATCATTAGCTAACTGGCACACTTTTACTTACTTTATACTTGAAAAGTGTACATTTTTAGCTTAATAGACTTGTACACATTAACATTTTACACTTGAAAAGGCGTATATTATTAGCTTTAGAACCTTACATATTTTATTTTTATTTTTTAGACTAGAAATAGTGTACAAAATTATCTCTATTTCCTTAACTTAGGGTTCATTTTTGACTATCAATATTGAGTCCTGGTTTCAACTTTTATGTATGGAAGTGAAACATGGAGTTGGAAAAAGAATGATGAAAGACGATGAAAAAAGAATGATGATGTAGACTGAATGCAGTCGAAATACGATTCCTCAAATTACTCAAATACTTGAAAGTGCTCAGGTCAGGAGTTGAAATAATCGACTGATATATATGAGGAGATGCATAAATGTGGAAGAGATGATAATTGTTTTCAAAGACAGATTAGTATGGCGTTCTGTTCTCTCTGCCTCCCTCTGCAGATATGTTAGTTACTTTTTTACTGTTAAATTTACGGCAGAAGTCAACTGGGTTTCTGGCCATAGCACACAAGGCAACATGTTCCGGATCCAATGTCATGAAATGTGTCTCGGACACACTCCGCCATAGGTAATAACACACATCCTATGCATACAATATGGGGTAGGTGAACACCCCTGCCCGTGACGGGGGCGGGGTGGAGGCAGGGAGGGGGGTTGCGAGGGCAAAGACCCCCGGAAAGTATAACACATAAACAATAATTAATATTCATTAGAATGTGATATTTTCGATCGTGTCACGTCGAAAGGAAAGGCGAAATATTTGTACGTGAATTTTTTGACCGGAAAACATGACGTTAAAATTTGGATTACAAATATTTCACTGTAATATTTATTTTGTAGAGGGTCAAAATAAATATTTTTCAGTCTAATATTCATTTAATATGACTGTAGACTGGTACCTGAAGCGGAAGGCTGATCACCTTTCTTCGTGTATTTATCGATCAAGATAACACTGCTTCTATACGATGCAGTGCCCTATGCACTATTGGGGTGCGGATAAGGCTTAGAAGAAGAAGAATATTAATTTACCCGTAGTTTAATTAATATATTTTATTGTTTGTATAAATTTGTTTAACCGTTCTTTTCTCACTCATTCGTTCCACATGCCCAAACCGTATCAACACACCTTTCTTAATTTTATCGAAAATGCTTATCTCAGCCTGGCATCATTTTCTTATTTCACCATGCAAACATCGATCTATCATACATCGTTTTGACGCACATTCGTTTGAGGGATCGAATTTTGACTACAAATTTACTAGCAATTTATTAACTAACAGGTTAGTTAATTAATTTTTAAATATATAAAAATCCTTATTCACAAATCTGGGTTTCTCCACAGTTCTCCTGAGTTTTTTTATATATTGATATCTCAACATAGATGAAGATCTTCATCTGTGTTTGAGATGTCATAATGTAAAAATAACCCCTAACTGGAAAAACCCAGATTTGGGGGAGCAAGGATTTGGTCATACCCTAAAATGTAGTGAAAAAAATTATCTGGTCAAATTAAAGACTGCGTACAAATTGAAAATCATATTTTCAGGCGTTTCAATAATCAGGTTAAGTTTTTTTTATTCATTTAATATATTTACATTTTTATTTATAACATAATACATTTGAATCATTTATACATATGGAGAACTTTTATATTTCGATTCGCTGTGCCTCTCGATAAGAGAGAGTGTGTTCTTGTGCTTGGAGAGGGACTTACACTCGTGGTGTAATGTTATAATAAAAGATATAATAGTCTTTTTTTGTATATTTTTTCAAGATTTAAATGTATAGAGCTTTAATTATTTTCTAATGTATTTTTATATCATCTATTTTTTTATTTCTTTAGGGAGTTTATTGAAATGTTTGATTGCCGAATATTTGATGTTTTGCTGAAATTGCTTGGTGTTGCATTTTGGAGTAGAAAAATCGTTTGAGAATCTCGATGAAAATTTTTTTGTTAAATTTAAATAGTTGTCACCCTTTAGTATTTGAAAAATTGCGTTTTATTTTAAATGGATTCTATATTTGGGACTTGAAATGTTGTATTTTATTGTTGAAAAACACATTAAAATCAATTTTGTGAAAATTATTTTGCCTAGTTATGGCATTTTCGAGCGAATTCGAAAATTAAATTTTATTTAATCTTTATTTCATTTCATCTTCACAAATCGTTTGAATGTGCCATAACTAGGCGAAACAATTGTCATAAAATTGAATTTTATGTGTTTTTTTTCATAACAATAAAAACAATTTATCAGACTCAAAAAATCATTTGATTTTACGTTTGGTACATAAATTAAAATGGAGATTTAAAAATTGAGCGCCAAATCTATTCAAAAATGAAAAATAACTCCAATAAAATTGGAGATAATCCATATTTCGGTAGTGTAATGGCAAAGGGGTATATATGTCAAATTTTTCATATTCTAAGTTTGTTCTACAAAATGTCTAAAACAGTGTATTCCATAATCTGACAAAAGGATATAGCTGTAGTTGCAATACTTATTTAGTTTCATTAAGATATGTTCACATAAAAATACATAAAACAAATGAGTTATTTAATTACATAAGTTTGTTTTTGTTCTCCTGTAAAATTTGGTCTGAGACAGATATACCCCTTTGCCTTTACACTACCGATATGGAAACATTGAAAATGTTGTAGACGATTATTTAGTCCAATATTAGTCGAATAATGTTCGAATAATGTCCGCCTCTGGAGTGTAATGGTCAGCACGCACGGCTACCGTTCTGGAGGTCCCGGGTTTCGATTCCCGAGGGGGGTAAAATAAATATAAGTGATTTTTTTCACTGTAATATTTATTCAATATTACCATGGACTGGTACCTGAAGCGGAGGGCTGATCACCTTTCCTTCATGTGTAAACGATCAAGATAACACTGCGTTTACATGACATAGTGCCCTATGCACCATTGGGGTGCGGATAAGGGTATTATTATTATTATTTTTAATTTTCGAAGACATCGCGATACGCTAATGCACGATAAAGATGCTGTGATCCTTGCACCTTGAGGGCCGGGAGCAGGAGGCGCCCCTCGGCCCGCTACAGCAGCTGCCCTCGCGGAGGGTTGGCGGCGGCCGGGTAGCACTGCGCCCGGGTACCCGGCGGGGAGCGGGCGAGGGGGTCTGCTGCGGAACATATCATATCTACATTCGCGTACTGAACGCACTCAACACCGCGCTGGTTGCGGTGCCATCTGCGGGTGACTCTCAAACTGTGGGGCGCAGTTCCGTGCACTTGATTGGCAGGCGCCGTGGCGAGTTGAAACCCGATTCCTGCCAAGTGCAAAATAAATTCAAGAAATATTTTTTTCAATTGGTCTGGGTATTTGTGATGTATTTCTCGCATTTACCTTCCCTATCCTTACTATCCTACCTGCAGACAAGCCTCCAATAGAGGCTTTGCGGGTTATTTCTTTTTAAGAAGTTTTTTGACCGTATTACGCTATTTTTACTTAATGATAGGTAGAAATTATTCATTTCTGGAATGTTTTCGCAGATACTTTGTGGCACATTTAATAAAATCAAACTACTTTGTTTTTAACTACTTTTTGTTAGTACTTTTCTCCAACCGGTTTCGACAAGAACCTTGTCATAATCAGTTTAAACATGTACATGTTTAATAACATGTTAAGGTACATGTTTAAACCTGATGATGACGAGGTTTTTGTCGAAACCGGTTGGAGAAAATTACCAATAAAAATGGTTAAAAACAAAATAGTTTGATTTAATGAAGAAAGTTTTCAGTTCAATTCAATTCACTAATATACATACATATATGTACATGACAACTTATTTTTGAACTTATTTTGAAAAAGCATATTATTAATGAACGTTTTATTGTAACTTAATTTTTTATGTATTTCTAAATTTCCTAAATTGTCTATGACCTTTGTTAGTAACCGAGTATAATAATTTAAATGTATGTAAGTAAATGAGAAAATTGAACTCACGTTAACAATGTCATGAGGTAAATTAATATGAAGGATTTTTAAAATATTCAGTAGTGTGGTTGTATAGTGAATGTTACAGGTGTATAATGTGATCACTTAACCGGCCTATTACAGGTCACAGCCCTGCAAATACCCAGACTTCCATATTCTTCTGCATCTATGTTGAGATGTTAAAATATAACACTCTTCTTATCATTCATAATTCGTTTTTTTTTGTTATACCACTCTTAAGTTTATTATTGAGTGGTATTACGCAAAATGAACGATGAATGATAACAAGTGTGTTAAGTTAGGTTAGGTTTATCATCATTTAATGTTATACCACTCAAAAGTGTATTATACATTTTAGTGGTATTACGAAAGCGTTAAGTTAGGTTAGTTTGCTTAAGATAACGTCGACACGCCTCCCAGATTGAGGGTCTTTGATAACCTTAAAATGTTTGCGGTAGCGATCTACCGACCCATATATTTCATCTCGCCCGAAGCACGTGTGTCTCGCGTGTTTGTGTGCGTGTCGTGTGTGAGCTTGTGTGCAGTGCAAACACAGGTTTTTTCCTCTCCTCAGGAACCAAGTACCGCCGATAAACGGTGAGGTCCTTGCGTATAATAATAATTATAAAACATAAGGGGGTGCCGAGAAGAGAAGGCGAAAGACTTGAAATATACAATATATTATTTATTATAAACTTTTTTTAATACCTGAAAAGGATATATTAATTATCTATGTACATATTTAGAAAATCCTGTTAAATCAAATCATTATATTTTGATGTTTTTTATTTGTATATCAAATGTAATTAAACTATAACATTTTGAGTGTGTCCAAATACTTGTTCACAAAATCTGGATTACCTCCAATTACAGGAGTTATTTTCATATTATTTTTTGACATCTCATCGAAGATGAAGAAGAATATGGAAGTCCTAAGAAGATGAAATTCGTCACGTATTAAGATATACATAAATAAATGTAGAATTGAATCCAACAAAAACGTTGTTTTATTTTTAACAACAAAATATTTTTATTTAAAAAATAATAATAAATATTAATATCCTTAAGGTTGAACTTCCGATCGCTTTCTATGTAATATTTGTCAAAAGGCCCGCTCGGCGCATGCGCTGAGACGTTTGCCATCTGTCGGTTCCTCCCCCTCGGCACACGTCCTATTTTTTCTCTATTTAATTCAAATCCACAAAGCAAGGGCTCCAAATTTACAGGAAAAAAAACTATAACAGAGCCCTCGAACTGAGTTTGTTCTTATAATATTTGCGCCGGCCGACGGTGCTGTGTTTTCTGCTTTTTTTCTGCTGTAGTTTCGATTAGACAATGTTGAGTTTTTTTTGCCTCCACAGATGTTCCACGCCGCGTTGCTCGATTTAAGGCGCTCCTTAATACGCTATCAAAATGTGAAGACGAAACGCAAACTAGTATTTTATTTATGATACCAATACATTGAATGTGTAGAATGGCAATAGGTAATCTGGACTCTTGTCAAATATAGATATTGTTAGTGATTTATAACGTGTGCATAAAAAATATAACTAAATAAAATATATAAGTCAATTGTATTACTTAAACGTGCAGGTATTTCGACACAATACAGGAAAGAGCCAAAACACAGATAGTTAATACGTACCTGTTTATTTAATAACTAAACAAATTGCCATAGCTAAAGATGAAATACATAATTAATATGAAAAATACAATTATTTTTTTTTTATTTTAAAATGCATACTCTTGTTTATTTCATTTTCGCGGATAAAAATCATTTAAATAGTCATACAAAAAATTAAAAAATAATGTTAAAATAAATAAAAATTTACGCTGATTCTCCACACTAAATCAAGTATGTTGTCATAAAAAATTACCATTAAATCAGAATAATAATATTTTAGTACACAGTAAATACATAAATATTTTTTTCTAGCGTCATTTTTTTCTTACAAAAATATAATGTTTTTTTTTTTTATTTTATCTCTTGCTACAAATAGCTATTCTTCTATATTATTTCAAGAATAGGTAAAATATTGGATTCAATTGAAAAATATTTTTTTTTACTTTTCTCTAACAATTTTCTTGACTTTCAAGTCGGTTCACTTAGCCACATTTAATATTTAAATCTGTGATGCTTATACATTATTTTTAACTAACTTGCGTGAGTTTTAATGGTGTTAAATTATTGGCTGTGCCCATTTACGAATTTTATTTTTATTATTGCATTAAATGCACTTCATCACTTTCAAAACGAGCAACACCTGGTGAGTATAATTGAGTTAATTTAATATCTGAATGTATAAGGAAGGATTTGTGACTTGTGTGAGTTAAAAACGTCAGTTTTCTCATAAACAGAAAATCGATAAGAAAATATTAATCTCTCATTGATTATCCTTGACAGGTTTTTTATGGAATTTTAAATTTTATTCCATGATGAATATGCGTAGGTACATGAAATCATGGTTGGTTAACTTGTTTTATTTGGCACACCACCATGCGAAAAATGCGTCACAGAAATAATTTATTAACCATTTTAAATTAATTGATTCACCATTATAAAAATTCAAAATAAATTTATATTTTACTTACATCTGTGAAATAAATGAAACATTTTATTAATTAAGTAACTAACTAACTGACCATCGCCTTGTAGGACATTCCCCGTAGGAGTAGGCAGAGAGAATCGAACGCCACACCACTGTGTCTTTGCAAACATTATTCACCTCTTCTACATTCATGCATCTCCTCATACATACCCGACGATTATTACGACTTGTGACTCGGCCGTTTTCAAGTATTTGACTTACCCGATTGTGCCAAGTTTTCCTCGGTCTTCTTCTGCTTGTTTTTCCAACTACATTCGCCTCATAAACTTGTTTAACCGTTCTTTCCTTACTCATACGTTCCACATGTCCAAACCATCTCAACACACCTTTCTTAATAGAAGGTATTTTATTTACATTACAATTATATAATAATGATGTTTGATGCCATGTTTCAAATTAAAATAAAAAATAAAAATTCCCACTCCCTCATCCCACATATCCAAACCATCAAAATACCTTTCTTAATTTCAGCGATAATTCTTATCTTACAGCCTTGCATTCTTTCCTTATTTCACCGTCGAACATCTATCATATATCGTTTCACCTCACGAAAAGATCGCATTTCGACTGCATTCATTCTAATTTCATCCTTCTTTACTTACATTATCAATGGCTTATCTCAAATAGGTAGGTAGAAGAAAATAATGCAGTAACTCCATTGTGAACAATACGATGGAATAAATTAATTACATTATACTAAATTGACCAATGATAATTCCTTATAAATATGTGACATACTGATTATAGCAGTATTATGTGCTTTAAAAGTTCCTTACGAAGTAAAACATTGTGCGCAATTTCCCATACAACTCATGGCACACCTGGTTTTGAATCACATTGACCAAATTTGTTTTCTGAAGTCTTAACTTTCTCCCGCAAAATGATTTTCCTTATAAAAGGAGTAAGGATTTTGCAATATATTAACGTATTCTTGTGTTTTATCTTATATGGTTAAATAATATTTCATTTATTTCTTGTTATTTCTACGACTTGCGTAATAATTCAAGTAAGATACCTTCTATAAGGAATAAGATTAACCAAAGAAATTGTTGTATTAATGTTAATGATAATAATGATAATGATTAAGGAAAACACTTCGTTTTTTACCACTTGAGTTTTATTATAGACTACATGTTTCAGAAGTTAAACTTCCATCATTCAGGTCTGTATAATAACTAAAATATAAAATTTAAAATTGTTCTATAAATAAGGAGAGGGGAAAGTAAGGGGAAGGGGTTAGTCAAGGGACGGAGTTTGAAAACAAAAGAAAAATGGAAAGCAATGGTGAAGAATTTTGAAACAATATATTATTTAATAAATTATTATTAGAATTCAGGTTTTTTTGGATTTCTAAATTTTCAAGATAATTCATAATTTGGCCTTTATATGGAACAAGGTGTAATAATTTTAATTTATGAGAGTGAAATGAGTGATTAGTATCTATTATATGATTTGCAAATTCCGAAAAATCATTGTAACATGTCTTACCACAAAGTTAATGCCGAAACAATAAATAAAATAATGATAATATTTAGCTTATTTGTAAAGCACCATTTTTACAAGAAATCGTGTAAAGAGCGGTGTATTTTTTTAAAATTTATTATATGTTATACTTCGTGCTATATATAAACCTAATTTCGATTATTGTTTAAATATTACCGCAAAACTGCCGAACCGATTAATGAAGTTTTTTTTTCATAGCAATCCAATGCAGCGAAATCATAATGGATTTTAATAATATCAGTATTTACCAAGTAAAAGTTTAATTAGAAATGGACAGATACTACCGCAAAGTGACTGCCGAAGCAATTAATGAGGCTCTGTTTTTTACTGGAGCACGGAAAAAATGTGTCAAAGAAGCCACATTTTAGCTAATGGGTAGTTCCTTGTTTTTTATCACTCGATGAGTGATTTAGCACAGATTACAGAACTGCTAAATGCTAAGATATTATGAACATGTAATTTGAGACACTCCTCAAATGTCTTTTAAGTAAATTAGGTTTGATTTATGATGGAAAAATATTAATACAGTGGTATGCACTCAAAATGTTGTAAATAAATTTACTGGTCAAATTATAAGCTTAAATAATAAAAATGAAAATGATATTTTCTGGCGTTTCTCTTGTATGTGATTATAATCCAGGATTCGGTCTTCACATACTGATATAAGAGTTTGCGTTCAATAAAAAGGTTATTTTCATCTCACCAATAGATGTCTCTAGTGAAGTTCTAGTGATTCAAGAACAATGTTTCTGAATTGGTTCATATATATATAGAACTTCCGAGAATTTCAGTAGTGTGGTTGTCAATAATGGGTAGAATTGGTGAATATTACACGTGTGTAAAGTGATCACTTAAACCAGTCTATGACGGTCGTCAGCCCCGTAAATGCCCAGACTTCCATATTTTTCTTCATCTTTGATGAGATGTCAAAAAAAATAGTACTCAAGTAATAAAATAACAACTATGTAATTTTTAGTGCACGCGTACGCTGATCACAAGGTGTCTTCGCGCACGTAGCGCACGCGACGCGTCCGTCGATAACATTACATATTGGTGAGATGAAAAGAAGCTTTTTATTGAGCAGAAACTCTTCTATATATCCTTATTTATTCACGATCGGACTTAAGCATCCGAATCTTATCTCCAAACTCTCTAATTCTCCTTATATTTCCTCTTAATCGGACGTTAGTATCCGCCTGTTTCGCGACGTGTAAGACGCACGGTGAGGATTACACATTGCAATTGGCCTAATCAGCTAACGGTGACACACTGCATGCCTAGGTACCTACTTGTGTTACATCAAGCATCAAGTGGCTGCGCCGCCTGCCAGCTACTCATTTCCTTATTACCATTACGTATTACGAAATGTTCTCAATCACCGCCCCGCAAGGGACGGAGTGAACTGGTGATCTTTTCCGTGAATTTAGACAATTAACTATTGAAAAAATAACTAGCTAATCCGAATACTTTAGTAATTTAAATCATTTGATGAGAAAATTATACAAACTCCTGCCTTGTTGAGTATATAACATAGAATTTCGTCTATCCTCACAGCAGTCTGATGATGTCGGTTACGACGAAACCCGGTTGCTGGTCAAATAAAATTCATCCGGAAAAAAATACAAAGTTATTATTTTATTACTTGAGTATTATTTTTTTGTCATCTCTTAAAAGATAAAGCAGAATATAGAAGTCTGGGCATTTACGGGGCTGACGACCGTCATAAACTGGTTTAAGTGATCACTTAACACACGTGTAACATTCACCAATTCTACTCATTATTGACAACCACACTACTCAAATTCTTGGAAGTTCTAAATATAATATATGAACGAATTTTGAAACATTGTTCTTGAATCACTAGAACTTCACTAGATACATCTATTAGTGAGATGAAAATAAGCTATTTAGCCGTAAATGCCCAGACTTCCATATGCTTCGTCATCTTTGATGAGATGTCAAAAAATAATATGAAAAATAACTATTTAAATGAGTATTTGGACACACTCAAAATGTTGTGTTGAAACAATAACTAGTAATATTTAAACCCGTAGGTGGAACCGTCTTTATCTTTCGAAACTAGTTGTTACAATATAATACTCGAGTGGTAAAAAAAAGTTTTATTTTTAATTTAACTCCTTTCTCAACTAAGCTTTCGATGTAAAAATCTAAATGAACTTTTTTAATGCCAAAAGTTATGAAATAAATCATCTTACCATATGTGGACTGCACCTGTGGTCGGTTTGTACTGATAAATAGTATGATTAAGTTTAAACAACACACGATTGCGTTAAACCGCATTTGAATCCCAATCACTGACCGCAAAGTACGATTATGCATGTTTATTGGGTAATATTGTCAAACGATTTGCATGCTGTATCGTATGGCTTAGAGTGAATACAGAATAATGCATCTACACGTGCATACATCAGCTAGGGATTTAAACTGTAATAATAATAAATTACGCGATCAAGCCGAAAGGTTTATTCATCAACTATAAATAAGAAAAAAATAAGACCATTGTTGAAAAAAAAAACTGAACCGCAAAACCGCATTATGTATCTTCTTCTTCTAACCCTTATCTTCACCAAATGGTGCATAGGGCACTGAATCGTATTGACACAATGTTTGATCGTTACTTACACGAAGGCAAGGTGATACTCCTGCGCTTCAGGGACCAGTAAAATGAAATAAATATTGGAGTATAAAATCAATAATATTTATTTTCACCCCCCCCCCCTGGGAAACGAATCCAGAACCTCCAGCATGATAGCTAAAAACGACAGCCATTACGTCACGGAGGCGGACTCCGCATTATGTATAAAGTTTTTAAAAATGTATAAGTTGCCAGAATGTATGTATAAAGAATAAAATGAGTTTGAATGAATTTAAAAATAAATGTTATGTTTATTGTAAGAAGATGTAAAATAAACATGATTTTAAATTTAATGTAAATATTAGTTTGTATATTAAATATTATATAAGCTAACGAAAGAAATAAACATAATTTATATATAAGGGTTTAAACGTGTTTTTATCACTGAACCTTTTTTAGGAAAAGTACGTATATTTTTAACCAATCATATAAGAGCCAATTGTCTATTAAACACATTTTTACTTTAAACGTAACCAAGTGTTGCTTTTAATCCTGCAAAAGCACTGTTTTGATACATCTGCTTCTTTATTGAAAACTTTCGATGAATTTGATATAACAGATGCAAGCTTTGTGCTAGAAAGTATTTCACAAAAAAAATTCTTGCACCTTTCCGTGTACCGTTCTGTCCAACCCCCTGTCTCGTGTCCTTTCATAAGATGTACAAGATCACACTTAAATTGTGATATTAAAACATGTCGTGTGCTTTAGTAGACTTGTTCATTGTGCTCCATATCCCGTGCGCCGGCTGGTGAATCCGGACAATCGACAATCCGAAAACGCAAGAAAATATGCAACATTTACTTAAAGGGTAAAATCGTAATAATAGCATCAAATAATGTTAGTACATCCACTACTTACATTGCTACAAAAGTGTTCTTATCTCGAAAGATACTTAAACAATAATATATGAATTTTAAAAATATAGTTTCCTGCTTCATTTTTAACTAAATTTTTCTCGAATATCAAAATGTTTCGATCACAATCAAGGTGCCATTTGAGATGTTTGGTATTATTTTGGGTATTTTACCATATTTGCAAAAGTGTTCTTTACTTTTAAAATACTTGAACAATAATATATGAATCACAGTAATATACTTTCTTGCTTGATTTTTATCAAATATTTTCTCGAATATCGTAAGGTTTCGATCAAATTCAAGGTGGCGTTTGAGATGTTTGGTATTATTTTGGGTATTTTACTTTAATTATAAAAGTGTTTTATACCTTAAACCTGTGATGGGAAAACTTATTTGCAAAGAGCCAAATATACACATTACAATTTTTTTGTAATTCTAGTACACCCTAATTAGAATTTTAGACCTTTATTGAATTACTGGTACACTCAACAAAAGTTGATTTCACGCTTGATAAGGATTTTATTCATTTAAAAAAAAACTTTTGATAGTAAGGTATGCATAAGAACACATAATTGTTAACACAACACATAACACATAACATGATAATTGCGATTAACATCCTTTCATCTCCTTTGAAAGTTTGATCAAGTCAGGTTTGTATGTAGTTATTTTTAACACATTTCCAGGTTTTCATCAATAAGACGATTTTTCAGTTTGCTTTTAATAAGGGTCATTCTTGAAAAAAATTGTTCGCATAAATAAGTAGAGTCGAAGAGCCTTCCCATAGGATTTGTACCGGAGCCGGCTCCCGAGCCACACTTTGACGACCCATGCCTAAAAGGATACTTGAAAAAGAATAGACGAAATGCAAAAATATAATTTCTTGCTTGAATTTTATCTAATTTTTTCTTGATTATCAAAAGGTTTCGATCATTTTCAAAGTAGTATTTGATACGTTTCGTATCAGTTTGGGCATTTTATCCAGGTGTTTTCTTAGCCAGATGAACGGAAGATGTAGCTCCTGGTCGGATGTGCGCCCAGGGATGCAGGAAGTAAGGGCAGGTGTGAGCGCCATATGAGGGATTGTTGCAAAAATAGAGTGAGCTCATAGCACGTGGTACAAATCATCATACCTCCACAAATAATTACGGGCGCGTTAGTGTTAGTAAACCACATTAGGGTAGACCCCAGTTGTTAGGAAGGTTTACCGTGTCGAAAATAAAATGGCAGGTTCTAACAAGTTTCCAGTCACTCTGTACTTTATAGAAAGTGGATTTGTCATAAAGAAAGCTGGTATTACTATGAATAGAAAACTTTTTAACTATGGTTAGTAGTAGTGATAACTTAATTTTTCCTACATCCGGTTAAACTTAAAACATTATTAGATTTATATTATCCACTGACACTTCGTGATGGAATTGCATTTTTAATATATTATTACATTAAAACCAATATTTTTAGCTTTTCCACTTTATTTAATAAAGTGGAAAAGCTAAAAATATTGGTTTTAATCTAATAATATACTAAAACATTATTAACATTTTTGTAAAATAAAAAAATAAGTAAAAACAAAGTTGTTTAATTTTTTTTAGTTTAATTTATTTTCGTCGAGAGATAACTTTTGTTTCCCCCTCCCTCAGTGGCTTATAAAAAATAAAATAATTTTTTTTTTTAAATATTCGGATTTTTTAAAAGGATCAGGATTTTAAGGTTGGGTCATTAGTTATTTATAGAACATTATTTTTTATGGTTCTTTATTCGACTGCTAAAAACACATAAATCTAAGGATACTAATTAGGTTTTAAAAATATGCGTGTTTGATTGCTATGAACCTTGATATAGTTTAAGGATATGTAGGTAATTAATTTTATTCGACCAGCCCTACAATTAAATCGGTATTCAGATAAGCTGAAGTCTAAAATCGATACAATACAATATTTGAAATTATTTCTCCATAAACTCTTAACTTTTGGTACATCCTTCGCATAAAATTAGGAGTCTGATACTCGTTTTACTCTCAAATCGTTTCATTGATTGATTCGGCTGTTACTTTATGGTAATATCTATGCATTTTTTATTTAAACCTTACTTAGAAAATACTATTATTTCTTAAAATCTATTGTGATACCTGTTTATGATGCATTTCATTTTTAAACATAAAAAAAAAACTTATTAAAAATTCCCATAATGTTCAAAATTTACAACTAAAATTTATTTAATAAGATGTGGATACTATAAAGATTCCCAGTAGCGTGTACAAAATTTTTTATCAAGGTAGGCAGTAGGGTTGGGTAAGGGTAAGGGATAGACACTGGTCAGGCTTCTATATGGAACGCGAGTAATCCAGCGTAGGCACTGTTTTTCTGCCCATATAGAACGCACGCCTCTGAAGATGCCATAACATATTTATTTTTATAAAATACAGAAGGCACTGCTATTTTTAATTAGTACCCATACGATGCAATAATTGTGTACACCTCCGCAGTGTAATGGTTAGCATAGTGTCAATCATGGGTAGAATTGGTGATTGCACGCGTGTAAAGCGATCACTAAACCAGCCAAATAAAAGTCATAAGCCCTGTAAATACTCAGATTTTTATGCTCTTCTTCATCAATGTTGAGATGCCAAAAATATCAATTCAATTTATTCGAATGTTGCCTTTGTATGAATCATGATAAACAGGTTATGACAATGTGTTGATATGTTGATATGTTTTACTCCGATCTTTCAAACTTTAAAGCTAAATTGTTCGAAACCTTTTAAACCTATAAGGGTAATTCTATTCCCTGTCCTTTCCTTTTCTTCTTTTCCTATCACTGTCATCTCCTTTTCTCTTTATCCCATCCTTGTCTCATGTCTCTTCTTATATATAGACTTTTCTTATGCATAGTTGTGAAAAACTGTAATTGGTACACATGATTTTTTTTGTATTCTGATTTATCATATATTGTAACTGTTGTTTTTCCTTCCAATAAAATAAAATAATAAAATATTAAAATATAAAAATATCAAAAATATTTTCATAAAATGAATTTAATAATCTTTATCTATTAAGACAGTCAAATATTTGTTTATTTAATCATGATAAATCATAGAAAATAATACAACGCACCTTGTATCCGCTGTTTTGATTATTTATTTATATTGAGTAATTTCGCTGAAAATATTCAATATCGGAAAAGCTTTAGATATCGAAATAAATATACTTTTTATATTTCCGGTTTGCTTTAATTTATTTCTTATCATAATCAAGATTTGATAACACTAATCGGAAACCATTAAACAATGTCATGTTTTGAAATGCGTCATGAATAGTTGAAACTTTATTAAATATTATTATAATTACGTCAAATGCTTTAGGCTAAATTATTTGCAAGGCAAAAGAGGAAGAACAAATTGAAAGTCATTTCCAAATTTAAAAAAAAAATACTTTTATATTTATATATTCACATTTAATTAAATTTAAAAGAAATTTATGTATATATAAATATATATATATATATATATATATATATATATATATATATATATATATATATATATATATATATATATATATATATATATATATATATATATATATATATATATATATATATATATATATATATATATATATATATATATATATATATATTATATATATATATATATATATATATATATATATATATATATATATATATATATATATATATATATATATATATATATATATATATATATATATATATATGTATATATAAATCATCTTTATTCTGTATGTAAAATGTCTAGGCCTCTAAGGTTAATATGGCATATAAACTACATTAATAAAGAGAGATATTTATAAAGCGAAAGAACAATAAAACATATTTATGAGGCGTATTTGGTTGGTAATAGAAGCAGATGGACCTCAAAGAAAGTGAAATTTCAAAAACTTGGAAGTGGTCATATCAAGAGTCGGAATCGGCGGGTATATATGGGGAATTGCACGAATGTGGACATCAATGTGTGTATATATCGCTCACTCCTTTCAAGAACGTCATAAATCAAAATAATTGATTTTTCAGGAGAACGTTTTTAAAGTTTAAAAATATAATACAATGTATTAAAAATAAATATCAAGCCACTTATTGAACTTTTTACTGTGCAACAGATCTTTTTAGGTAAAACCTGAAGGTTTTTTCTCCATTTGAAAAACATTTAGTTTATTTAAAAATAATTATTATACAATGCCTTTTCTTCAAAATGCAAAAACAACACTTTCTACCCTGTAGAGGGTAAATATTAAGTTAAAAATATGCCGCTTTTGCTGGGATATAGTACATTTTCTGGGCATTCCGAAAACATGCACAACTAAAAATTGACGATTTTTTATTTATGACGTTCTTGAAAGGAGTGAGCGATATCCTATATGTGCGAGTATATTTATGCGGCAACGTAAATAGCCGAACCAGTTAAAAATAGAACTTTTACACGACAACTATTTATTTTTTACGTTCATTCAAACACATTTTCCAATTTTATGCTTTAAATGTAAAGCTTTATGTATACTTTACATCAATGAAACTCTTATTTTGACGTTTAGAAATAAGTTCTGAGGGTATTTCTATTCGAGATTTAAAAAAATGTTTAAAAAGTGTGTATAAATATATTTTTAATACTACTACTACTACTACTACCATCACGCCGTTTCCCCGCAGGGGTAGGCAGAGAGGTAGGTATATTTTTAATTGTTATGCTTCAATCTGATATATGGGATTTTTTAAACATTTATTTTGTGAATGAAACACATTACAGCATCTTTAAAAATACATACCCGCCGATTATAACGACTTCTGACCTGACCAATGGGTTTTTCAAAGTCCAAATTTCTTTATTATAGTCTGCCGACATATGACCTTCTCGTAATCGGTCATTAACATTTCAGATGTGCTAAATTATATAGTATTTAATTTGTAAGGCACGGGAAACATATAGGTATCACCGAGTAATATCCACTTACAGATAAGACAATACGCGATAGTTTTCCTTATCAATTCTTCTTAATCGTTAAACGCACACTTAAACCCTTTGGGTTTTCCACCATACACGACGGTTAACTGGGCAGGAAATAAAACCAAGTCAAAGATAATTCCAGATAGTGGAATGAATCATACAATTTAGGAAGTATTCATTTTTTTTTAAAATCTGAACATAGATGGAAAAAAATATGGAGGTTTTATGAACAACGATATACATAGATATAGGTATTCAAAATATTGTTAATAAAAGAGAACTGATGTTCGAATGGTGATAATCAGCCTTGCATTATTTCCGTATATCACCATTTAAATATCCATCATGCATCGTTTTGCAGCACATACGTTTGAGAGATCGCATGTCGCTTGCATTCAGTATAATTTCATCCTTCTTTTACCAAGTCCATGTTTCACTTTCAAATATTAGGGCTGGAACCAGGACTCCATTGTGCACTGCCAGTTAAGCAGTCGCTGAAAGGTTTTTATTTACTATAACTGGTTTCAGTGCAAAATTCATGTTGTGTCCAGTATTTACTCTCCTTTCCATATTTAAAAACATAATTTTTAAATATACAAAATCATCGATAGACATTATTCATTTTAGAAAACTTAATAATTTCAAAGATTTTTAAATAATTTTCTTTAAAATCATAGTTGAATCATACTGTAGAAAGGAAACGGGTTGGTTTATGGCTTTGTTTGCTGTCTGACAAAAGGTTATTTTTCCAAAGAATAAAATAATAATTTCGAACGGTTTACGAAGTATGATAGGATTTTTTCTCAGACTTAATTTCTCATTTTTCTGATTTACGATTATTTGACATTTGCACTTGAATATTTTCGAGTGATCTTTTGCCCTTGTAATAATTGATCTAAAAAACAAATTGTCGAAGGGTTGACTTTGTGATAAAAATTAATTCTCAGTTTATCTGTAATATGAGAAAGACGGGGAAAATAATATTTATTTCAATTTTTTTCATACTTGGTATTTGTATGCTAAGTATTTTAAGTTATAAACGTGATTACTTAGTAATTCAAATTAACCAATGTTTTTAATAATTAAAAAAACCTAAATCATAAGCTAAAAATATACCACAAATATATACGTAGTTAAAAAATCGTAGTTTATCAAAGAACAAGTAAATTCGTGTAATTTTTACTTAACATATAACAAACTTAAAATTTATTCATAATAAAATTTAAGGTCATTTTCAAAATCAACTAACTCCTTGAATTCAGGGCTTATTCATTTCAAGGCCTCCTTAAAAATACAAGTTTTTGAAATTTTACTATCAACCGCATTTTTTAAGAATTGTTTTCATTTAATATTTATTGTAAATATTTACATACCATACACTAATTGAGATTTGTCATTTCGGGAAAAAAATGTTCCTATATAACAGTTCTATTTAAAACACCGAAAAATTACATATTTTTATCACAACAAAATGTCAACAATATTTTCTCTCGAAAACATGTTGCTTTGTTTACTCAATTATGTATTTGAAATATTTATGTACCTACCTGTTGATTTCTTCCTGAATTTCTGTTTTCTTGTTTTCGTACTTATTGCCGGCATCTCAAGTTAACAAAGGAGGTAATTTACCTATAGAAAGGGGGAGAAGGCTTTGACAAAAGGCACTACGACCCAAATACCAAGCTTACGGTGTACTTAGGGGATGTTTTTTATTCAATGCGTAGTAGGTCATGAACCCTAGGGGTGGGGGAGGTTTTTCTAACCAAGTACTCAAGTACTTAGAAATAAGAATACTTTTTTAACTGCGTATGTTGCTAAATATTTGATAGCAATATAGAAATGTTCCCTAAAAATAATATGTATTATATATTCACTAACACTCTCCTTATCATTTATTTTTCACTTTTTGTAAAACCTCTTTAACAAAAACTACCTTATGACTACTGGCTTCAGAATAATCATGTCTTTAAGAACAGTGTCCGTCGATGGTTGCTCCTTCGAAGGGACAAGGTAGAAAGTGAATTAATTAAAGTTCAGGTGTAATGATTTAATTGTAAAACATTTACACCGTGAATTGTTATTGTATCTATTGTATGTAATGTATATAATCTAGTAATTAAAATAAAACAAATAAATATAGCAAAAACAATAAAAATTAACATGTACGTATTTCGGCTCAACCCAGGCCATGCCTAAAGAGCCGTAATACAAATAGTAAAAAAATGTTTGTATCTATGAAATTAATAAAAAATAAATTAAATTAAATTTTTTAAAATCATTCCATAATGAGGTCAAATGAGGTCAACTATGACACACAAAGTCAACAATATTTTACTATACAAAATATCAGTATTCACTTGACATCTCAACATAGTTCAAAAATAATACAGAAGTCTGGGTCTTTACGAGGTCTATTATGGCTAGTCATAGGCTGGTTAAGTGATCACTTTACACACGTGAAACATTTACCATTCTATCCACAATTGGCAACCACAATACTATTTTTTTTTAGATCTCTTAGAAATATGATCAATCTCATGACACATTACATATGATTTCACAACAGCCATCTATGTTTGGATGTTGGAAACCTTTTATTTTAACAGAGACCCTTTTATTTGTATGCAGGGTATCTAGGGTGATATAAGTAGAGGAATACCGAGGAAAACTTGTCATGCTTAAATATTTTAATTTCTTGATACATATTTTATTTTCATTAAACCCAGATTACATTTGACGTAACAATTTATTTTATTTTAACACTGTTCGTGGATTGAAAAACTAAGTTTTACTCTGAAATAAATATATGATTTCGAAAAGAAAAGAGTCATTGAAAGGTAAAGAGTTTTATTATTACTTGAAAATGTATTACTTCGATACATTTTCGTTGAAAAAAGGCAAATTCTATTACATATTCTAGAAAAAATTGTGCGCGTAAAGACGTCTAGTCTTTCAAAATCTCATCCTTAATTTTAATTGGTCTCTCTATATTATGATTTCCACACAAGAGAGAGTAGGTTTTCACAATTAACGAGGAAAATACAATTTCGTAATTTCTCCCCATTAGTTTCCCCTGAATCGACGTAGTAAACAATTTACATAATTATTTCCCCGTATTTGTAGTATCACCATGGCGACTTATACTTGACCTTGGCCAATTACGCCATCAAAGGTTGTTACAAATATCCTGTAGTAGTATTCGAATAACCCCAATTACAAGATATGAACTGTTATGTACTAAAGTGGATAATCCAGATTTGTGAAAAAGAATTTGGACACACTCAAAAGGTTATAATATATGACATATGAACCTTAGTATCTGGCACACTTCACTCAAGGTTTGAAGTAAAGATAAATAAATAAAATGTTACATTTTAAATTGTCAATTTAACACGTAGATGACTTTCCGACATTTTACAATCTCAACATCATGGAGACAATGACAATTGGCGTAATTTGATAAGAAAATTACATTTTTATAGCCGTCTGATGCTGGGAACTGACTAGCTGTTTGTCAAGTGGGAATTAATTCAGCTAAACAAGCGAATTATCTTATTGTCCCGTTCTGAGAATTTCTGACGGAGAGACGTCACGAAATTTGCAAGAAGCATCACGCCACATGTCAAACATCGAATCTAACGGCTAACATCAGAGGTCGATGCATCGTCCCTGGGTACATTCCCGACTCAGTGGTCTAATGGTTAGCGTGTTAAGCTACCGTGCTGGAGGTCCCAGGTTCGATTCCCAAGGTGGGGTGAAAATAAATATACTTAATTTTTTACTATTTTTTGACATCTCATCAAAGATGAAGAAGAATATGGAAGTCTGGGCATTTACGGGGCTGACGACCGTCATAGGCTGGTTTAAGTGATCACTTTACACACGTGTAACATTCACCAATTCTACCCATTATTGACAACCACACTACTCAAATTCTTGGAAGTTCTATGTATATGAACCAATTTAGAAACCTTGCTCATGAATCACTAGAACTTCACTAGAGACATCTATTGGTGAGATGTAAAGAAGCTTTTTACTAAGCAGAAACTCTTATATTAGTATGTGAGATCCGAATCTTGGATTATAATCACACACATGAGAAACGCCAGAAAATACCATTTTCATTTTTATTATTAAGCTTATAATTTGACCAGATAATTTATTTACAACATTTTGAGTGTGTCCAAATACTTGTTCACAAAATCTGGATTATCTCCAATTACAGGAGTTATTTTCATATTATTTTTTGATATCTCATCAAAGATGAAGAAGAATATGGAAGTCTGGGCATTTACGGGGCTTACGACCGTCATAGGCTGGTTTAAGTGATCACTTTACACACGTGTAACATTCACCAATTCTACTTATTATTGACAAGCCCCGTAAATGCCCAGACTTCCATATTCTTCTTCATCTTTGATGAGATATCAAAAAATAATATGAAAATAACTCCTGTAATTGGAGATAATCCAGATTTTGTGAACAAGTATTTGGACACACTCAAAATGTTGTTACAAAATATTATAAATAATTAATTTTATTTTCTAATATTTATTTAATATTATCCTGGACTGGTCCCTGAAGCGCAGGAGTGATCATCTTACCTTCATGTAAGTGGCGATCAAGATAACACTGCGTCAATATGATGCAGTGCCCTATACACCATAGGGTGCGAATAAGGGTTAGGGAGAGATATTCTCGACTAAATACATGTAGATATACATATATGTATTTGCCGAGAACGTAAATATAATTCACAATTTTTGAGGGTGTCCAAATACTTGTTCACAAATCTGGGTTTCTCCATTTAGAACCAGATTTGTGAACAATTATTTGGACACTTTGATGGTTATCATACTTACATATATACACATATGTGGAGGTCATCACCAAAAAGCTACATTTCCAATATTGCACAAAAACCTTTAAGTGTAAATTTGTTCTTTAAAGTCGCGACAAAACGTGACCAAACCTGTGTTAAACCAATATGAAATCATTAAATCGCACCAAAACATAACAAATCTTCAAGCTAGAATTCCTGATTACTTTAAATCATTTATAATGGAAATGTATCGTTTTGGTGAGGACCTCCACATATGCGATGTGTGATGTCAATGTCTCCTTGAATTATGAAAATTAAGACGTTTTGACAACGTTCGTGCGTCGATCACATCACTTTATCAGTTCTCCGTGATCTCTATTCTGTCTCTCTTTGTGTCCGCTAATCAGCTCTGCATACCCCGTCCATCCCTCGCCTCTGGAGGATCTCTCCATCTCGCGCACAAAGGGCCGTCCCGACACAATTACCCCCTCATTTGTTCCCCGCTGGATGAGGCGAGCTATCTGGAATGGGATCGGTAGGTTGGCCGAGGGGTGTGGAGAAGAATGAAAAGACACTGCCTTCTCGATCACGATTTACATATTATCATCAGATGATGGCGCTTCTGAAAGCAAACGAGAAAGATTTTGAAAATCAACTCATTTCAACCAGGGGTTGGGAACCTTGGACCTTTAGACCCCTTGGCTGCTCTAATACGGCCTTTCGACTTAAAAAAAAACTGAATACCTCTATGTATATTCATTTAATTTATTTCTTAAATATACACGATCAGGTATGCCAAATACTTGTAAGTGGTCAGGTTAATCGGCGGATATGTATGAGGAGATGCATGAACGTGGAAGAGGCGATTAATGTTTGTAAAGACAGAGTGGTGTGGCGTTCTATTATATCTGCCTACCCCTGCGGGGAACCGGCGTGATGGTTAGTTAGTTAGTTAGTTTTTATAATTTATCTCATTTTGGCGATTTAGGCGTAGCCTGTGTTGAGCCGAAATACTAAGATGCTAAGTTTAATACAATAATTGTGTAAAACAATTTACATTAAAAAAAAAAAAAAACAAGTAAGATTTTAAAAATCAATTAAATTTCAACCAGGGGTTGAGAACCTTGGACCTTTAGACCCCTTGGCTGCTCTAATACGGCCTTTTGACTAAAAAAACTGAATACCTCTTGTAGATTCTCGTATAAAAAATCAGCTTCCGTGTTTGTAACACATGAAAGAAAAGTGATCAGCCCTCCGCTTCAGGTACCAGTCCAGGATAATATTGAGTAAATATTAGAGTGAAAAAATCATTTATATTTATTTCACCCCCCCTGGGAATCGAACCTGGGACCTCCAGAAAGGTAGCCGAGCGTGCTGACTATTAATTACACTACGGAGGCGGACATACATATGTCGATTATTCCGACTCCTGACCTGACCACTTTCAAGTATTTGAAATACTTAATCCTACCAAGTTTTCCTCTGTCTCCCTTTGCTTGTATAACTGACGAAATTCAGCTCATAAATTATTTTACCATACCATATTTCTTCACTCATTCGATTTGCATCCCCAAACCATCTCAACACATCTTTTTTTTCTGCCATATCGATCAGACACAGGATTATTCATCCTACGGAAGAGATATCAATATTGTAGGCGTCTCAACTTAAAATGAAACATCTTTATTTTAAATACGACAGAAAATTAGAACTGTAGCTTCCCTATGGCTTGCGATATCCATTTTTTTTTTATCTGCTTTTCGTTTCTAGATAAAATTATTACAGGATTTATGAATACGGATAGTAAAATGCGTAAAAAATTAATTTGTTGCTGACGGATGTTAGAGGTCAAAATAAAACATGGAACAAAGGCAAGATAAAGGAATGGGTAAATGATCAAGAGTTAATTTTATGAAAATTATAAAATGTATATATTCGCAATTTTTCTCTCTTTTTTGTCTGTATATTAGGTTAAAATGGTAAAAAACAATATAAAATGTATAAAAAAAAACTCCAGCGACAAGACACACAAGGTGGCTTTTTAGGGTCTTTGCAAAATATATATATTTTTAAATGTTTTAAAATTGTGATTTAAATAAATGTTTACAATTTATGTTAATAAAAAAAAATTAAAATTAAAAAACACATATTACCAATTGGGAATATACATAGTATTTTTTACAGCTATTAATAATAATAAAACATCTAAATTACCTGCTTTATATTGTACATACATTTCTTAGATATGCTCTTATACTATTGCACCCGCTTTTATCCAGGAGGGTATTGTTATTAATCAAAATGTATACTTACCCACGTTTATTATTAATTGGTAAAAAAAAGATAGGCTATATCTCTTAATCTCGTCGCTACTTCTGGAGATCGAATTACATTTTGGAAACCGGTTATCATCTTGTGTAAAACTGAAAGTGTTGAAACATCCCTTTGTAACGCGGCCACCCGGTAGCGCTCCATTGTGTCCGGGTCACGAACTGAGAGGTCCTGTTCAATGTTAATAGGAATACAACGCTCGGGATAGAGATGAGTATCTTGATTGGAACCAACTCATGTCGAGGAGGTCGAAAAATGAACAAATTTATGTAAAGGAATATATTTCTTTAATTTTTTTTCGTCAATAAAACAGTGAGCGACAGAGAAAAACCAAGATGGGGCCGTTACGTCAGTTTTTTTCTTTAGTCTACCCTATATCACATTCAATATAAACTATTATGTACATATTGTTTTTTGACATCTCATCAAAGATGAAGAAGAATATGGAAGTCTGGGCTTTTGTGGGGCTGACGACCGTCATAGGCTGGTTTGAGTGATCACTTTACACACGTGTAACATTCACCAATTCTACCCATTATTGACAACCACACTACTCAAATTCTTGTAAGTTCTTTATATCGCTCACTCCTTTCAAGAACGTCATAAATCAAAAATCGACAATTTTCAGTTGTGCATGTTTTCGGAATGCCCAGAAAATTTACTTTATCCCAGCAAAAGCAGCATATTTTTAACTTAATATTTACCCGCTACAGGGCAGCAAGTGTTGCTTTTGCATTTTGAAGAAAAGGTTTTGTTTAATTATTTTTCTTAAATATACTATGTATTTTTCAAATAGAGAAAAAACTTTCAGGTTTTACCTAAAAAGATCTGTTACACAGTAAAAAGTTCAATAAATGGTTTGATATTTAATTTTAATACATTGTATTAAATTTTTAAACTTTAAAAACGTTCTCCTGAAAAATCATTTTTTGAATTATGACGTTCTTGAAAGGAATGAGCGATATATTATTTACACTCAATTACATCACATACATATAAACATACATTAACATGTTACAGTTTCCAAAACATTAATTTATAAATTATTTGAGACTAATAATAATATTTTCAAAAAACATTATGATTAATTGATTTTTTCTTTTTTGTTTCAGGTAAATAAATTAAATATAACATACTCTGAATCTTTATACAAAAGATGTGTAGAAGACAGGTAAGTTTTCCTTTATATTTTTTTCTACTTTTAAAGCATAAACGCATTATCCATCCATGGGCATCCACTCCAAAAATGGTCGAAATAACTACACACATTACTTTTATCAGTCGATGCTATTTCAGATATATTTCATCGATTAAAATACTAATAAATAAAAAACTTATGTACTTAGAAATATGATAAATGGGTAACAGTTTATTTTTAGGTTATCCGATTGACATGGTTATATTTCTTTCCATCTTAAATTATTGGTAATTTCATTAATTGATTTGGCAGTCACTTTGTGGTAAATTCTACTCATTTTTAATTTAAGTCTTACATGGTTAATACCACTATTTCTTAAAATCCAATGTGAAACGAATTTTGATGCATATATATATATATATATATATATATATATATATATATATATATATATATATATATATATATATATATGTATATATATATATAAATATATATATATATATATATATATATATATATGTATATATATATATATAATATATATATATATATATATATATATATATATATATATATATATATATATACTTAAGAAATTAATAAACTAAATTTTTTATTTTTTTTTAAATTTCAGTATAAAATGTAAAATTCCAAATGTATTTTTTATTTATGTTTTACTTGGTAATTACCACTGTTTCTTTAAATATAATGTGACACGTGTTTCAATTAATTCCGCATTATTTTCAAAAACTGCGAAATGCATCAAAATTCGTTTCACATTGGATTTTAAGAAATAGTGGTATTAACCATGTAAGACTTAAATTAAAAATGAGTAGAATTTACCACAAAGTTATTAATTTCTTAAGTATATATATATATATATATATATATATATATATATATATATATATATATATATATATATATATATATATATATATATATATATATATATATATATATATTCTTATAATTTATCTGCATTTTGGCTATTTAGCCATAGCCTGTGTTGAGCCGAAATACTAACCTGCTAAGTTTAAAACAATTTAAATAAAAAAAATTGGTGCAAGAGATAATATTTTTTTTTACATATATTTCATTTAATATAATATATTGACAAAACCAAATTTGTAAACTGATTTTTACGTGATTAGCTTCAAGTGAACTTTTCCTAAAACCGAATCGATTAACAAATTATTTTAGAGGACTCGTAATTCAATTCGGTTTTTTAATTCGATCGCCCATACCTAGATGTAATACCGAAGATGAAGATGCGTAATGTGTTATACAAAATATTAATCTGTAGTACCAAATTCCTGAGTAAATTGTACTGTAATGAATCATGTTAGAGGAGGTTCGCATTCCTTGCATTTTTACTTCAAGGTTACTCCATCCAAAGGACGAAGAAGGATCGAGAATATGTATTTTTTCCTTTTATTGTTTTATTTCTCTTCTCACAGACTCGCGCCGTCTTTAACCTTTTAGGTGCGAACGACAAACACTATTATAAGGATAATAATAAAATAATTAAATTCACTTTTTTATGATGCCATTTTAGATTCTGATACGGATTAGTTTTTAGAATCTAGATTCGATTCTTATTTTATTACAACCACTAGGTATATATATATATATATATATATATATATATATATATATATATATATATATATATATATATATATATATATATATATATATATATATATATATATATATATATATATATATATATATAAACAGTGGGTGGCCAAATTATTAGGGACACTTTGAATTTCCTGTAATTTTCATGATCAAATGAATTTAATGAGCAAATAATTAGGTTTTTTAACTATTTTTCTATTCATTGGGTTACTTTATTTAGAATATAGAAACAATATAATCATACATTTAATAAAAGTAATTTATTTTTATCATAAAAAGCGATTATTCAAAAATTTCAGAAAAAACCTTAATATTTAGTAATAACACCCTTTGCTGCAATTACAACTTCCAAACGTCGGGGCATGCTTTCTATGCAGATTTTTGCATTGTGCCGAAGATTAAGGTTACCATGCCATACTCTGGTAAGAGTTTCTATCAGTATCCGCTTGGTGGTGATGACTTTTTTAGCAATTTCCCGTTTCGTTAGCCTCCAAATGTTTTCAATAAGGTTCATATCCAGCAAATTGCCCGGGCAAGGCAAAACACATACTCAATAGACGTTTTTTTCAGCCAAGAATGCGGTAACACTCCTGGCTTTATGACACGGTACCTATTCATGCATAAACACATACTCTTCATCACCAGGGAACCATTCCTTAGCCTCGGCTGGACCCGACTTTTCAGTACTCGCTGGTACTGGTCTTGCCTCATGGTCCCTTCCATGGTATAGAATCGTCCCATACCCTTAAATGAAATCATGAACCACAACATTATGCTAACAGGGTGTTTTTAGCCCTCTTCACAAGGCAGTCCGGGTGGAATTTTTCTCCTGGGCCACGTCGGACGAATGAAGTTTTTCCCACCAAAATTTTAAATGTTGACTCGTCTTAGAAGCAGACCTATAAAGTATTACCATGATTGCAAAAATGTGTATTTTTAATTACTTTTTTATTTTATTATACAAATATAAGTCATAAATACTCGATTCCAGTCCGAAACAGTTATATTCCGGTGTTCTTTGGCCCATAAGAGTCGTTTTTCTTCATGTCTTAGTCAGGCGTAGTTTTTTGGTTGGACGTCGACCCATTAGATTTACTTCAACTAACCGTCTCTGAACTGTCCTTTTTAAGACGTTAATTCCTTCATCGTTTATCAACAAAAGTTAACAACAGTTAGACAATCAATAGACATTTTACGATTTTGGAAATAGATGTCCCTGACTTTATGGGCACCACGCGGAGTTTTGATCCTTTTTCTGCCTTTTTTTCCGAAGCGGGCTGATTCTAGAGGCAGGTTTTTATCAATTTTTCTTTGTATCCGATGAATTCCTGATTTTGAAACTTCTGTAAGTGCTGCTATTTCTTTCTAAAAATATGTGGAATGAAGTAGTCAGGTTATAACATCCCTACATTTTCTTAGAGATATGTTTGAAGACTTGCCCATACTTAATTTGAGAATATTATGGTTCAGTTCAAACTAAATTGAATTTTAGTTAAAAATGAATTGAAATTAACTTGTTGAATTAGCAAAACAAATAAATTATTAAACAATACTTACGTTTTTATGGTCTTGAACTTAAAAAACTTACACAAAAATGGTTTGAAAAAATATTAACTGAGCTCACACCAATACCATTTTTCACTAATCAACATCCAAATGATAAAAAAACCTTACTTTTTTGATATTTCACAGTATTGCCACATCTTCAAAATAATAGTAATGATACCAGCAACAAAAAAACATTAGAAAAAATAATTACAACGAATTTAATTGACCAGAAAATTCATTTAAACTTGGAAATTACAAAAAAGTACAAGTGTCCCTAATAATTTGGCCACCCACTGTATATATATATATATATATATATATATATATATATATATATATATATATATATATATACATAATCTAAAGTAGTATTATTTTGAATATTTTATTTTTATTTTAAACAGTCAATTATTATATTTTAATTTTAAGACATTTCTAAATTTTTACATAACTTTCTCAGAATACCGATATTGAAAAATTAAATCGGAATATCCAGTCGCGCGGAAAGGTTAGGTCCTTAGAGGTCCAGTATTTATTGGGATGCTGCGCGATGGCGAGATAAGAGGGCGCTATTTGGATTTTCGATTAGACCGGCCGATCCGGGCCCCAGATAAGGGGACCCAGATTAATAAAAATCGATTTAGACTTTTATTTGGGGCCACTTCACCATTAGCGTACACCTACTGGGAACCACACACCATACGCTTAGGCCCGGACCACAATCGACTCTACGAAATTCCAACAATGTATTTATTTACAACATTTTGAGTGTGTCCATGTTGTAAATAAATTAACTGGTCAAATTATAAGCTAAAATAATAAAAATAAAAATGATATTTTCTGGCGTTTCTCATGTATGTGATTGTAATCCAGGATTCGGATCTCACATACTAATATAAGAGTTTCTGCTCAATAAAAAGCTTCTTTTCATCTCACCAATAGATGTCTCTAGTGAAATTCTTGTGACTCAAGAACAATGTTTCAAAATTGGTTCTTATATATAGAACTTCCAAGAATTGTAGAAGTGTGGTTGTCAATAATAGGTAGAATTGGTGAATGTTACACGTGTGTAAAGTGATCACTTAAACCAGCCTATGGCGGTCGTCAGTCCCGTAAATGCCCCAGACTTCTATATTCTTCTTCATCTTTGATAAGATTTCAAAAAATAATATCCAACAATATATTTTTAACAACATTTTGAGTATGTCCAAATACATGTTTACAAATCTGGATTATTATCTCCAATAATAGAATTATTTATCATATTATATTTTTGATATCTCAATATAGATGAAGAAGAGTATAGAAGTCTGGGGATTTACGGGGCTTACGACCGTCATAGGCTGGTTTAAGTGATCACTTTACACACGTGTTACAATTACAAATTCTACCCATGATTGGTCAGCGTGTTCGGCTACCGTACTGGAGGTCCTGGGATCGATTCTCAGGGGGAGTAAATTAATACAAGTGATTTTTTTTCACTCTGATATAATAGTCGTTTAATATTAACCTGGACTGGTGCCTGAAGCGGGGGGCTGATCACCCTTCTTTCATGTTTTAAGGATCAAGATAACACTGCGTTTATATGATGCAGTGCCCTATGCACCATTAAAGGTAAGATTCATCGTTATAAAAATGCGGATAAAAAACTAATCTCCATAAGTAAGATATCATTTTTAACAGATGAACTGAGTGTTGATATTATAAAACGTATTGTGAAACTATGTGCGTATCTAAAATCATCAAAACTTTTTTATGATTATTTAAAAAATATTTTTTTAGTCTAGTTTCCATTGTGAAGCCGGTTTTAACTTCTCGATTTACCTCATTTTCACCATAGCAACAATAAATATTTTGATAGAGGTCTTGTCTCAATGTGTTATAATCCCATATAAGATATGCTTCGCATTGTAGTCCATTGTAATACGAGGGCATATATTCATATTGTTTACTGACTCAAAGAAACTTCCAATAAGATTTTTCTATAGTGCATCATCTTGGGTAGGAACTTTTTTATTATTCTTTAATATTTCCATGATTTTTCTGTCTGGTGATAAAGAAATTTCCAATCTGATTTCTGACTTAGAATTTTTTTATTGAGTTCAGTTACATTGGATATAAAGCTAAAAAGGGAGATTCGCTTTTGACTAGAACAATCTCGAATCAGTTGAATTTATCGAAAAAAAGTGATAATTTTATGAATTATTTTAAATTAAATTTGGGGGTTGAATTCACTGTGATATTATTAAAACCGTTAGTATTTTATTGATTCAAATATTTTTCTTATTTTGATTGTCCGCCTCCGTAGTGTAATGGTCAGCATGCTCAGCTACCGTTCTGGAGGTCCCGGATTCGATTCTCAGGGGGGTTTAATAAATATAAGTGATTTTTCACTCTAATATTTATTCAATATTACACTGGACTGGTACCTGAAGTAGAGGGCTGATCACCTTTACTTCATGTGTAAAACGATCGAGATAACACTGTGTTTATATGAAGCAGTGCCCTATGCACCGTTGGGGTACGGTAGGGGTTTTATTATATTTTATTAGATGTGTAAATAACTTGAACACGATTATTGATTTGGTTATCTTAAAATCGATCGCAAAAACTCATTGTTATTTAATTTATATATTATAAGCATTATTTAATTTATTTTTCCTTTTCAATTTTCAGATTTCTATGATATTTCCTAACTTATCTGATGATAACATTTTGAGTGTGTCCAAATACTTGTTCACAAAATCTGGATTATCTCCAATTACAGGAGTTATTCCCGTAAATGCCCAGACTTCCATATTCTTCTTCATCTTTGATGAGATGTCAAAAAATTATCTGATGATATTGACCAAAAGTTGTAACATTAGGATATGTAATAACATAAATTATCTTAATATTTATTATTATTTTTATATCATAAAATTAAAAATACCTATAATATGTGTAATAATAAATTCATAATAAACACAATTATTTCATGTGAATTTATTTCAAACAATATATTATTATCCATGTCGGTTACGACAAAACCCGGTTGCTGGTCAAATAAAATTCATGTGGAAAAAATTACATAGTTGTTATTTTATTATATAAAATGCAGTTCCACCAAGAAATGTCAGTACAAAACTTAAATCTTATATTATTATCCATTAACAAAAATAAATTATTTTATTAATTTAGTAGTCACTTTGTGAGAATCTATCCATTATTAACTTAAGTTTTACTTGATAATAACACCTCTATACTCTAAAATTAAGAGTAAGCTTCACATACGGTGTTTGAAATTGATCTGGGAAGCATCGAAACACGTGTGGTAATTGATTTTGAGGAAAAAATGGACTTACTAAGTAAAACTTGAATCAATAAGGTGCATTTTTACAGCCTAAACATTAAGTTCTTTCATATTATTTTTTGACATCTCATTAAAGATGAAGAAGAATATGTAAGTCTGGGCATTTACGGGGCTGACGACCGTCATAGGCTGGTTTAAGTGATCACTTTACACACGTGTAACATTTGATGAGATGTCAAAAAAAATATGAAAATAACTCCTGTAATTGGAGATAATCCAGAGAACAAGTATTTGGACACACTCAAAATGTTGTAAATTAAGTTCTTTCTGTTTTATTTTGACAGTTAAAAAAAAACTGTCTAAATTTTTAGTTTACAATAAAAATTAACACCACCTTACTTTTTGAACGCTTTTTGTTCACCCTGTTTCCAGACGGGATAAAATTAACTTAAGTTTATTTTCTGTGAAATATTTTTGTGAATACATTTTGGCTAATGCCAATTTCGATGCTGCATAAAGTCCATTAAAATCTCACAGACATTTTTATAGCACCGAGGGGTGGCGCCTGGTATCATTTGACAATTATTAATACGTCTGTAGACAGTTCAATTTCATGCCATGTTTAATACAACATGGAAATAAAAGCAAACAAGTCTGCGAGTGAAATTTATTGCAAGGGTTATGACGCTGCTTCAGAAGCAATGTATGGGGAGAAAAAAGTACACTGATTTTTTTTGGAACACTGAATACGAAGCAATTGTGAGAAAATGGATAATAAAATTGACGAATTGCCATACCGAATTCAATGCGAAAAATAATTTATGTAATTTTACCAAGAAATTAGATATGAACAATTCGTATTTTATTTATTGTTTCGGCATTAACTTTGTGGTAAGACATGTTACAATGATTAAAGAAAACACTTCGTTTTTTACCACTTGATTTTTATTATAGACTACATGTTTCAGAAGTTAAACTTCCATCATTCAGGTCTGTATAATAACTAAAAAATAATAATTGATTTATTACAAAAAAGTGGTGTTTATGAAATTTCGTGTGGAGATTGTGATAAAAAATATATTGGCCAAACTGCGAGAAATTTAAAGATTAGAATTAAAGAACATCATAGCGGTCTTGTTAGTAATTATTTTTCGGAATTTGCAAATCATATAATAGATACTTATCACTCATTTCATTCTCATAAATTAAAATTATTACACCTTGTTCCATATAAAGGCCAAATTATGAATTATCTTGAAAATTTAGAAATCCAAAAAAACCTGAATTCTAATAATAATTTATTAAATAATTTATTGTTTCAAAATTCTTCACCATTGCTTTCCATTTTTCCTTTGTTTTCAAACTCCGTCCCTTGACTAACCCCTTCCCCTTACTTTCCCCTCTTCTTATTTATAGAACAATTTTATATTTTAGTTATTATACAGACCTGAATGATGGAAGTTTAACTTCTGAAACATGAAGTCTATAATAAAACTCAAGTGGTAAAAAACGAAGTGTTTTCTTTAATCAATGTACAATTCGTATGTTCAAGTTCAGCTTTCAGCAGATATGGGATTTAGTTTATTTACGAGTATTTTATATACTTTAAGCAATTAATTGACCTTTACGTTTATTACATTTAACCCTCTTGTTATTAGTGTCATTTATCAGATCCATAAGATATAAAATTAATAACAATAATTTAGAAGATTTGGAGAGCTACTTTGGTTTCTAGATCTATCATTAAACTAGCCGTTAATACATTAAATCAGATAAGAAAATACAAATCTTGATATTACATAAATTTGGAAGGTTTTGAGAGATATGTAAGTATCTAGATCTAGTATTAAACTAGTCGTTAATACATGAAATTAAAGCTTCTTCTTCTTCTTCTTCTTCTTCTTTTAGGACTAGGTCCTGTCATTCTCGGGTCGCTCCTGGGAGGTGGAAGACCAGCTATCCTTCCATCGTTTAGGTGGTCTTCCTTGGGGTCTGATCCCGCCTATGCTGCTGTCCGCTGCCACCCTCACCACTCGATCCGAACTCGCTCTTCTCACATGATCTCTCCAGAAACGTCTAAATAAATTAAAGCAAAAAATTATAAACAGTATAATTATTAAGAAGGTTTCAAGAGATACTAAGGCTAGATTTAGGAACAAACTACCCATTAATACATTTAATCAGAGTGGAAAAACCAAATATTTATATTTTAACAATTAAAAAAGGTTTGCCGAAACACTTGGGTATCCAGATACAGTGTTAAACTAGCCGTCAAAACATAGATCAGAGTAGAAAAATCAACCATTGATATTAAAGTAATTTGGAATTTTTCAAGAGATACTTGGGTATCTATATCTAATGTTGAACTAGCTGTCAATACATCAAATTAGAGTCGAAAATTAAAGTATTGATATTATAATAATTTAAAAGGTTTGGAGAGATCCTTAGGTATCTAGATCTAATATTAAACTAGCCGTCAATACTGTAGAAAATTTAAATATGGATATAAGAATAGTTTAAACGGTTTAGAGAGATACTTGGATATCTAAATCTAGTGTTAAACTAATCGTTCATACATCAAATCAGAGTAATAAATTAAAATAGTGATATAATTTAGGTTTAGAGATTTACTTAGGTATATAGATCTAGCATTAAACTAGCCGTTAATACATCAAATCAGACAAGAAAATTAAAATTTTGAAATTATAATGGTTTGGAGAAATACTTATGTAGGTAACATCATGTGTTAATCTAAGCTCTGTTTTATTTTTTCATTGCTAACATCACAGATAATACGACCAGTGAGAGTTGTCGAGATGAGGGTGTAGAATCAAAATGGTCGACAGGAGGGGGTGGGATGATAAAGGAGAGAATAGGAAGGAAGAAGGGAGAGCTGTGTGGTGTATGTATAATGTGTATGCCGACAGACCCCACGCGTCTGAGGACATGACAAAACAAGCACGTACTGGGTAAATATCACACCAGGAGCAAACGTGGTATATTTATTTTAATAACGCTATCAAGATCCGACTAGTATAGTGTTTATTACTCAAATTTATTGGTATTCCAATGCCGTCTTTATTACTATTAATTCGTATTTATCACTTTGGATTTATTAGCCCTCTGTGCCGGTTTCAGTTACCGATCAGTCTGCCATTATTATAAACTAATTTTACCGTGTAATGTAGGACTTATACTTTTTATATTTTATGATTATGAGGCATTACCTGATTCTATATCTTGTATACACCGATATCTGAATAAAACACGTAAACGAAGATTTTTTAGACGAATTTCGGTTTTAAAGTCTTTGATTAAATTCTTAAGAAAGACTACTTATGCTAAATGTACTTCTTTTAAAAGCAAAAGAATATCAATATGTTTATTAATATATATATATATATATATATATATATATATATATATATATATATATATATATATATATATATATATATATATATATATATATATATATATATATATATATATATATATATATATGTGTGTGTGTATAAATGTTAAAGTTACTATTAATTGTAAACGATATAAACGGTGCCAAATGACTTGGTTAATAAATGGTAATAATTTGAAAAATAAACTGACTTTAATATTTTATAACAATATGAGATCAACAAAAATCTCGAATCTGAATCTTTAGTCATAATTTTTACCATCTCTATGCTTCTGTATTAATACATAGGTACCTACATAATATCTTCGGTTTTGGTACATCAGTGTGATATCGCCTCCGAGAGCATCAGTCATAGACTCGGGCATTGAAGGAAGGCCCTTATTACGCCGTGGCATTCACAAAGGGTTCCCAGGACACAAGGCACATGGGTCCTGCGACCATTATTGACATTTCAATTCCTAATTATTGTCCGTCATCACAACACGTTGATGGATGGAGCAGTCTGGGGTCGGTCTCCGGCAGAACTAATAATGGGGTCCTGAACATCCAAATTATTCAGGGATCGATGTAATGCTTGCCTTCGATTTCGTTTCATTGACTCTTCAAATGTGTAATGACCCTCCTAATCGAAGACGTAATTCACGGTATAAAATATGCAGAATTAATCTTTTTTTCTCTCAGACTATCTGTATGACAGTTATTAGTTTTTTTCGAGTCCTAGTTCCCCAACCTTAATGTTTATTTTAAGTATTAAATGTTTAATCAAACAATGATTTTTTGAGTCTACTAAGTTGTGTTTTATTGTTAAAAAAACGCTTAAAAATCAATATTGTGATAATTGTTTCGCCTAGTTATGGCATTTTCATGTGTTTTTTAAACAATAAAATACAACTTAGTACACTCAAAAAGTCAGTGTTTGATTTAACATTTAATACATAAATTTAAATGGAGTTCTATAAATTAAACGCCAAATCTACAAATACAATGTGTTTATTTTTAAAATTAAAAAAAAAAGTTTTTTTTTTGTTATTCACAAAAATACTTCACTTTCATACTATTTCTATGAGCATAAGCTGCTCATTTTTAAAAATAGGTATCAAGATGTGGTAGATTAGGGTTTGAAGCGAGAAACCCTGACTCAAGAGTCCGCGACCCTAACCACGGGACCAAAACCCTACACGAATCAAAATGTATGGAAGTGAAGCGTAGAGTTTGCAAAAGTAGGATGAAAATAGACTGAATGCAGTCGAAATGCAATCTCTAGGATGAATGTGCGTCAAAACGATGGTAATAGGCGAAGATTGCTTGTAAAGACAGAGTTATGTGGCGTATTATTCTCTCTACTTATCCCTGGGAAGAAACGGCGTGATATGTAGTTATCTTGTTTTTATTTTAGCGATATCACATATTTCTTATGTTTCTTCTTCAACTTCACAATACGTATATGTATATATATATATATATATATATATATATATATATATATATATATATATATATATATATATATATATATATATATATATATATATATATATATATATATATATAAAAAGATTGTTCGCAAATTCTCTGCCTACCCCTTCAGTAAAACGGCGTGACCGTTAGTTTTTTTGTTCTTAAAATATTTTTAAGCTGAAGATGCTTCAATCAAATATGCTTAATAATGCTTTGCCAATTTCTGCATACAATGAAAATGTAAAATTCCTCGTCCCATTATTCACAAAAATAATACTCGCACAAGTCAAATATTTGACGCTTCTGTTAATGTACACTGTGACATTGAACAATGGAAGTGACAGGTATGTTAGATACTAGTACACCCTCTTAATAGCAATTGTCTACGAGCTTAAATTGTGTCCATTTGCCAGCCTTCTTACTTTGGGAAACACCCAATGTAATGGTGCCTACTGATTACACATCCAATTGTCTTCGACACCTGCAAAAATCCTATAGATCTGATGTCATAGAAGTTTTTATACTACGTAGTATCGTCAATGATAAATTTAAATATGCTTACACACACATACTATAACAAATTTCTTTTTTTTTTCTTTTTTTTTTTTGAAAACATATTACATACATATTGTCACATACATAATATTCCAAATGAGTATTTTCTATTTCTCATTTCGGAACACAAATAATAAAGTTACAAAAAAGATTTTTTTTAAATAACCTAAACTAATACATGGCAAAATATAAAAACAATAATCGGGTATAATAAATAGGCATATGAAGCATATTTAAAAGAAATAAATGAGAAAACATAAGGTAAGAAGCATATTTAAAATAAACAAATGTGAAAATATAAAAATTTATAAATATAAACATAAATATATGCATTTAAGAATTACTCTCACATAACATAAGACCTCCCAACAAAACCGACTAATTACAATTGATACACTTTATGGTAACGTACATAGAACGAGATCCAAAACACAGAAACACACATCTCTTTTACTACTGCAAGTAAAATTATTTAAAATCATAATGAATTGGAGGTCGTTAAGATACCAATAAGAGATCATTTAAAACTACATACGTTATTTTCTTGGTGTTAATAACATAGAGACAAAGTAATCTTATCCATACCAGTCCAGAGCCATAACAGCGAATATTTTTTTTACATATTTTAAAGTTACAGCACTTTTCTGCGAGTCCAGAATACTTAATCCCTCGTGTTTGGTTCGGGAGAGCAATAATCCGTTCCCACGACAGAAAGCCGCCTTGTTTTTATCTGCCAAACCGAACGAGGCCTTTAAAATGTCGTTAAATATTGAGAAATTACTTTTTCGATATTAATTTTTATTTGTGGTGAGATAATTTTCCATCACACTTCGCACAATGATCCTCTTCCGTGGTACCTGAGTACCCTTAGTCGTGCCAAGAAATACTTCATAAATACCACTAAATCAATCAGAATCTGATGCTGAAACTAGCCCTACAAAAGTTTTCGTGTGAGGAGGGTGTATACAACTAGACGTATGAAGAATCTGGTACTCTCTGCCTACCCCTGTAGCGAAAAAAAACCCACATGTATATTCTCTAGGCTTCTCCGTCTTAATCCTCATTTCTGAGGGCTGTGACCCTTGCAGAAGCAATGACTCTTCTCCAGTTATCCCTTGACTGCGCTGCACGTAGCGCTCCAACCACTGAGGTGCCTGCTGCTGCCTTAATTTGATCGGTCCATCGTGTGAGGATCTTCCTCTCCCTCTCTTTCCCTCCAGGCTACCGATCACAACTAGTCGTTCCAGGCTATTCTCGTTGCCACGCGCAACGTGTCCAAAGAACTGGAGAATCCGTCGGGTACAGTTATTGGCCAGAGTCAAGCCATCCAGGCGTAGTTCCTGGCGAATGGACTCATTCTCTAGGCATCTTATATTAATAACTTCACAAAACTGATGTGGGTCAAATGTAAAATTTGCTCCAAGAAAATTGGTGGGTATATAAAATAGAAGTAATAAATAATATAAAATATTTCAATTAGATTAAAACCAAATTGATTTTTGGGCATGACTTCACTACTCCATTTATAGAAAGTAAAGTTTATATAAATGAATTTATTATAAAACAAATCTTTGCCTTAGTACCGACGACACTCATTTTTATACTAGCCCATATAAATAAACTTATCTTTTTCCTAATATCTCCATAATATAAAATCCCATAAACTGATTGTATTACTGATATACTTAAAATAGTAGCGTGTCTTTTGCTGATAAAAATCTGCATATATTACAATGAGAATCGTATTTTGAACGAAAAAACATCATCTTTTATATTATTTTATTTAATGTTTATGTCACCATTAAATTTGATGACATTTATAGACCATGTTTAGTAAGAAAGGGGATTTTTTTAAACTGAGGACTATAAAATTAATTCAAAGCTTATTAAATTGATCAATCGATTTTTGTCTCCTAATCTTTATGTGATTTATGATTTTTGTTTGTCTGAAAGTTATATACGAGTAATAACAATATCAAAAACATTGTCAAAAAATCTTAAACTATTTTTTTTATTTTTCAGCAGTCACTTTGGTATAAAACCTATCCGTATTATTTAAATTCAACTTGGTAAAGAGCACTATTTTTAAGAATATTTTTTGACACGTGTTTTGATGCATTCAGCATTCAGCATCAATGCTGAATACACGTGTCACAATAGGTTTTAAGAATTTTTTAATTAATTAAATTGTACGTTTCTGAATCCTATTGCTAAAAACCCGCTTAAGTAAAACTTTTTTGTGAGTAAATTCAAAGTAAATTTTAAAGCGATTTTTCACGAAAACTATTCCATTAGAATTTTCTAATAAAAATTAATACTCACAAAGTAAAAATAAACCGAATATGCCATATTTTATTTTGTTCATCATAGCAAACATCAAATTAAAGTCACGAATCTGAAATTATAGTTATAATCATTATTTTATTTAATTAATTGAGTCGTCAGTAATTTACGGTATTATTTATATATTTTTAATTCAAGTTTTACTTGGTAAATACCACTTATTTACCAAGTAAAACTTAAATAAAAACATAATCTTTACATCTTTACTTGCCATTACGCTAAACGTCACGCTCAACACTAAAAAGCAAGCATTTTGAAGTGCCTATTCAGCGTTTAAAAATACGAAAACTTAAGATAATGATATCTAACTTATAGTTGTCATTTGCCATCATTGGTTCAAAAGTTATAGGTACATTTTAGTATTAAATTTCTCGCCATTTAAAGATGATCAAAGCCAATGTGAAATTCGGATAAAACGCTACAAAGTGGATATTATAATATTACCTACTTATGCATATAGCCAGTTATCCTTACGATTTAGATTATCCTTTTAGTTTTTAGTCGATTCGGTCGCTGATTGGAAGGCGGCGGGTCCGCTAACCATAAAGGACCCCCAAATAATGAATGGGCCTTTCAAAATATTTGTATTGCAAATGGTCCTGGGCGGATCATTGTGTTGCTGACACGTTTGCTTCATTATTGTCGACGGCACGGCCTAGCCTCACTACTACTAGGTAGGGACTCCGTACTACTCGCTTCTAGGAACCGCCACAATGCTAAGAGGTGCGAAACTTCCATTATACCATATGCATGTATGGGACAATGAATTAAACCTCCTACAATCTTCTGGCCTCCTGGAGTTTCGCGAACTTCAAAGGTATCAATCGACTAACTAACTAACTAAACATCACGCCGGTTCCCCGCAGGGGTAGGCAGAGAGAATAGAACGCCACACCACTCTGTCTTTGCAAACATTCTTCGCCTCTTCCACGTTCATGCATCTCCTTATACATACCCGCCGATTGTTACGACTCCTAACCTGACAAGTATCTGGCATACCTGATCGTGCCATGTTTTTCTCGGTCTTCCTCTACTTCTTTTCTCAATTACATTCGGCTCATAAATTCGTTTTACCGTTCTTTCCTCACTCATTCGTTCTACATGTCCAAACCATCACAACACACCTTTCTTAATTTTATCGATAATGCTTATCTTAGCTTCGCATTCCTTCCTTATTTCACTATTCGAACATCTATCATACAATCGAAGTCTGATATTTTAAAGTTTTTCAACTTTTTAGGCAGTGATTCATTGTTGATAATTGGACGAGAATCAAGAGTTTAATTCGAAAGACGTGTCACGTTTGATAGGTACATTTCGTTACATGAGAAAGAAAAAAGATATAAAGTAGAGAGCAGAAAGAGAGATACACATTCTGACGCCACGGGAGAAAAACAAAAGAGAGGGATGTTAATATAACGATACAAAGCGATAGAATGAGATTCTAAATAAACACGTCAGACGCTATACATGACGCTATATATGAACAATATAAAGCAATATCTATCTTTATAGTAATATTTAGTGTCGTGTTTTAACAAACCCAAGGAATAAACAACAAAATCCGGAATCACAATTTATTCTAGTTATCTCGAAAATATCGAATCACGGATCATACATTTCAGTTATCACAAACCATTAATATCAGTAGTATCAATTCAAGCACCAATTAATGACAGTGTAAATATTGTATAAACAGAGTATTTGAATGCATATTTAGGATTGCTGTATTTTCTTGAGATACTCTTTCCCTCTGTTTCTTACATGCGATCTCTCTTGTTATTTATCATTATCATCATCATATCAATACTCACGCTGTAATAAGCTCCCTTGAGGTAGTATTTTACGAAAATGGCGCTTTATAAATTATCCAAAATTATTTTTCTTTTATTTATTTATTCTGATCTGATATAAAAAAAGTGGTATTTACCATGTAGAACTCAAAATAAAAATTTATGGATATTATATTACCACGTATGAAGTGACTGCCTAATCAATTAATGAAAATAAAACTATCTAACCGCAAGCCGGTGAGAGAACAGAACGCCACACATTTTTATATGTATTTGCAAACAATCTTCGCCTCTGTCACATTCACGCATCTTCTCATACATACCCGCCGAAGTTCCAAAAATCTGACCACTCCCAAGTATTTGAAATTCTCATATGTAACTTTTAACCATATTAAATTCGTATTGTATAAATTTCGTCAAAAACAAACTGCTGAAATTGTATCCATTCACTGGTGCAATGGTGTATGATAATTGTAAAGTATTTATAAAGGACATGTCACACAGCATCGGCATATGACAGAACAGAGGCTTCGCCAATTTCTCGCCACATTTAACTATTAGGACACAAAAGGACGAAGGATTTACGATTGTGTGACGGTGGCCAGGTAACATACTTAACCACAGCCACACGGCGATTGCAAAGGCTTTTAACTTTTTTTCTTTTTTATTATTATTAGTTATTTGAAAAAAAAGTTACAAAGCGAAAGTTTTATTATGTATTTTTAAAATAACACGGTTTCACACTGTCAGTAGTGTGAGAGAGGAAAGAACGGGAAAACAAATTTATGAGACGAGTGTAGTTAAAAATGAGAGTAGAGAAAGAACGAGGAAAAAAAGTGGTAAAGAAGGGTGGCGTTCTATGCACTGTGCTTACACCTGCATGGAAGCAGCGTGATGTTTTTTTACTGATTAGTTTTTCTACGAAATGCGAAAGCACACATTTTCATTTCACAATACTTTAGCAGCTGCCAAGAAATACGCTGTTCACCATGAGTAATATTATTATTGGGTGTATTGCTGTTACATTCAACCGATGGCGCTGACATCACCGTATAAAAACTAGCTTTTATCTGTCACTTGCGTATTTGAATGCAATGTTGTGTCAAAATTTCAAAGCAATCGGTGAATAACTTTACAAAATCTGAGATTTTTAACAAGCGAACATTAATGCATATTTATAATTATTTTTAAACAAAATACTTATTTAAAAATTATAATGAACGCGTAGTATTATTTTTCAATGAATATCCCTCGACATCTATCGAGAGGGAACAAAGAATATATGGATGACATTATGCGACAGAATCCTGCGTGGATTTGTGAAATAGAAGAAGTAATATTTAACTCCAACTGCCTTCAGCAGCAATAAGTTGGGAAAGTCCCAAGAAGAAGAAGATGCATAGTATTCTTTTTCAGTAACGAAATAATTGTATAATATTTTTAAATGTTATACCACTTTTATAAACAGGGTGTTATTTCTATTGAAGGAGGATTTATTGTATTGCAAAACTGAAATTGTGTATAAAAATAAACTCTCAATCGAATAATACGATTTATTACTAAGTAAATAAGGTTCTACCTACTCACTTATATGTGTACGCGTATTGTGTATGTATATTATAGAAGGTAAGCAGTAACCTAAGCATGTGTCATTCTGGATTGTATCGAAATACATTTAATAACTCGTATGAACCAATCAATACATTTTTTTATTTAATAAAATCTTCTTCTTCTTCTTCTAACCCTTATCCTCACTCAATGGTGCATAGGGCACTGCATCGTATAGAAACAGTGTTATCTTGATTGTTAAATGGATAATGAATAATATATAAGTAACATTCTGATGTCTATCTCAGTAGTGTTTTAAGTAAAGACTTTATCAAATTTAATATATTTTTAACATTTCAACGTAGTGTCATAAGAATTCAGGGTATTTACAGGGCTTATGACGTGTCATATGAATATCGATAATAATGGGAGGTTTAAGTCAGTATCGTATTGTTAATTATGGGTTTGACATTAATTTGTATTTCTAATACTGATATTTCAAGGTATTATTATTAATTGACATCTCAACATAGATAAAGAAGAAGATCATAGTCTGGGTATTCACAGAGCTTATGACAAGTCATAGGCTGGTTAAGTCATCACTTTGCACAAGTGTAACATTCAACATTCTACCCATTATCGACAACCACACTACTGAATTTTTTGGAACTCCTACATATATTATTAATCTCATGACACTGTACATGTGAGTTCACTGGGGCTATATATGGTTGGATTGGGAAAGCTTATATTTAGCAGAGACAATTTTATTTGGATGTTTGCCAGATCCTAACCGGATAACAATTTTAGATTATATTTTTTGGATTTCCAAAAATTTTCCATTTCCAAAAGTTCCGTGTATAAATTAATCACTTATCCAGTCTATAATAGGCAACAAACCCTATAGTATATGCATATTTCCATATTTTTCTTCATCTTTGTTGAGATGTAAGTAAAAAATATTATTCACATCAGTAGATATCAGCCTCCTGCAAGTATTTCAATGCTATACACCTATTTCTATTGCTCCAAACTTTCATAGAATAAGTTTTAATGCGTAAAAAAATGGGTCCGCATTTCTCTGTAGGGTAAATCCTCTTCATGCCGCATTCCTCACGTGCGGACGGGGGCCCATTGTGCGGACACGCGCCCCCGGGCCCCGGAGCCGCCCTCGGGGTGTACTTTACCACCCATTACACGGTCACGAAGTTCCGCTTTACCAACCATTGCCGCAGAAGCGAGCGTTACCGTGGAAGCGGCCACCTTTCGTGAGAAGTCGTAAAAATGACGCCTGAACTGTGGCAAGATTTTATTTATTTATTTTTTATATCTTGAAACAATATACCTGTTTATTCATTACAATTAGTAAAAAAAATCATGTACACATTTCGTTATAAATAAAATATTTACTACATTTTATGTGTATCTAAATGCTTGCTCACAAATCTGGATTATCTCCAATTAGGAGTTACTTCATACATTTTTCTGACATCTCAACATAGACAAAGAAGAACATGGAAAGTTTATAAAGTGATTACCAGACGGTCTGTTAATATAATACCCAGACTTCCATATTCTTTTTCATATATGTTGAAATGTCAAAAATAACAATACAAATACATATATATGAACATATACACATCAAGCAAACTGAAATTCATTTTCAGTGAAGTAATTTTCATAAATATTTATTAATATCATCAAATGAACTTTACAAATACATGAGTATTTTTCAATACATTTAAAAACAGCTTTTAATGGAAATTATATTTTTCCTTCGTTGTCTTATAATGGCGCTATATAAGTTATCCAAATTTATTATTATTATTTTATATATATATATATATATATATATATATATATATATATATATATATATATATATATATATATATATATATATATATATATATATATATATATATATATATATATATATATATATATATATATATATATATATATATATATATATAATACAAGTATGTATGTTCATACATACGCACCACATACCTAGTACTATTACTGCGATCCGCGTCAAGGACCACACGTAAAGTCCTGCAGACCGGTATTTCAGCACAAAAAGGACGCAAGGACTGTTTTTGTATTAGTTCGGAGAAGCAACAGATATTCTTGTGACGTGTCCTAGTATACTCGCTTCTAAATACCTTATATGTATTTCTTTCATCTTGTCGCTTTATGTTTTCTTTCCCATATCGATAGCCTGTTGGCAGAGAAAATGCCGAATGCCGTGCGATTTCTTAGAAAACTGACTGGAGAAGGATTTAAAGGATTATGATATAGTATCTGTCAATTTTATTACATGTATACATATATATATATATACATATATGTATATATATATATATATATATATATATATATATATATATATATATATATATATATATATATATATATATATATATATATATATATATATATATATATATATATATATATATATATATATATATATATACATATATATGTATATGTATATACATAAACATATCTTCTTCTAACTCTTATCCACACCCAATGGTGCATAGGTACTGCATTGATGCAGTGTTATCTTGATCTCTACTTACTTGAAGACTAGGTGATAACTCCTGCAATTCCTGAGACCAGTCCAGGCAAATGTTAAATAAATACTCAAAATCAATAATATCTATTTTTACCCCCCCTGGGAATCGAACCCAGGACCTCCAGCACGGTAGCTAAACACGCTATCCATTACACCACGGAGGCAAACATATAAGTACATTGAAGATTCAATCTGCTCGTTTAAATATGAAACTATTAATTTTTTTTAAATAAATAAATTTCAAACTTGGTTTTTAACCACATTCATTTGTGGTACTATTTATCGACAAGCACATTGTCTTCTTCATGGACAGATACGTGCTATAATGTATAATGATGCGTACTACAATATATTAAGGTGCTTGTCGAAACCGGTTGGAAGAGTAATACCAAAAATGAATGTGGTTAAAAACAACGAATTTTATTGATTTTATAAAATTTATAAAATATGCCACAAAGTATCAGCAAAAAATATTCGATAAAATGATAATAAGAAATGTACCTGTAATTTTGTAATTAACTGCTCTTCATTTATTTCTTAATCATGAAAAAAATTTAAAAATCCATTAATTTTTATGATTACTTATGAATTTTTTGCCGTTAATTTTCTAATAATGCCATCTCTTATACATGTTTCTTCGTTTCGCCAACCTTGTTCTAGGCCAAAATGTGATTTAAATTTAAAAAATGAAATAGTATTTAAATTTTCTTTTCTATTGATATTGACAACTGATTTGAAAAATAGAAACATTCATTTTTATACTTAACTTATTATAAGGTAAAATTTCAATACTCTTCTTCAAGTAATATACTTAAAATTAATCATCAAATATTAACAACAAAATTGTATGTACTAGAAGTGTTCATTAAATTGCAATTCAATTGACTCTAACGGTTCTATGAATGTCAGGTATGCTAAAGGTATTTCGGTTACAGTACTTCTCCTTATTATTACTCCCTGGAAAGTTATTTACTTTAAAACAAGAAATATCACGTAGAAGACATTCCTTCTTATGAATTCTTCCTTCACGAACAAAATTTTCCACTTTTTTCAATTTATATTTCGAAATGATAATGCACCTCATAATACCTCGGTTATCGGGTATTGAATAAGTACATAAACTCTGATGATGACAAGGTTCTTGTCGAAACTAGTTTGAAAAAGTCTACTAATAAAAAGTGGTTAAAAACAAAGTTGTTTTACTATAAATAATGACTTTAAAAAGTTTATAAAATGTACCACAAAGTATCTGCGAAAAACATTCAAGAAAATGTTGTGTTTACATAAATAAACTCAATTGTTTTATTTTCCTTAAATAATCGCATTATTCCACAAAGTTAATGCCAAATCGATAAATAATATAATAAACGCCGATATTTCGGCACTGACACTCAAATATTTTATACATACCTAACAGTTTTAATATCTTTAAACACTATTCGTATTAAAACCGCTCTCTTATTAAACGAAATGAAATATTTTTAAAAAGAAAATGCGATAACAGTATCTGTGACAGTATATGGATCGATGTCGCTAAGCGCCAAGACGATCGGAATGTTCCCACTGTAAAAAAAAGCAGATAAAAAACAGAAGAGTGTGACTTAATTATTGTCGGACATCAGGACACCCTCTATCCCCCTCCCCCCGCTAAGAGGACCTCCCCTTCACCCGACACAAGACCCGACCGATCTCGAGTATTTTATATACCATAACGAGCCGATAAATTATACCTACATTAGGGCATGATCACCGTTCAGGAGATAAAATATAAAGATGTAGTCAACATTTTATATTTAGAAATATATTTGTGTGAACAATTTTTTTCAATATATTTTTATGGCAGACACTGTATTTCATATATCAAGATAAGAATTAAAAAATCTTTACCATCGATCTTTATTAGTTTATTTTTTTTTTCCTTTGGGGGTCAAGGGATCTTGCATCCCTTATGTCATCGCGACCATATCAGGTCTATTGTGACTTCCCTTTGTATTACAGCTCACTGCCAAGACCAACATGAGTCATGTAACTCACGAGCTATATTATTAGTTTAATGTTTTGTACTGACATTTCTTGGTGGAACTACATTTTATATAATAAAACAACAACTAAAATATAGTTTTATACTGTATTTTATTTTACCAGTGACCGGGTATTGTCGTTATATGTCGGTAAGGACAAAACCCTTAGAATATGGATAAGAGAAATTAAATAAAAGTGGAAAAAAACTATGTATATAGTTGTTATTTTATTGTATCTATCTATTCCAATTATATTTTTCTTAACCTTATCTGCACCCGATGGTGCCTATGCTCAATGGCACTGCATTGTATATGAGTAGAAGCAGTGTTATCTTGATCGTTAAATACATAAAAAGGTCGCTAATCCAACAGGAGTGACCACCCTTAACTCAAGGCATTGTAATTAATACAAAGCTACTCTCCTAAATCAGTTTAAATTGCGATAAAACTGATATCTTCATTATATAATATTAAAATATTTGCATTATCTTTTGGCGCCGGATTGCATTTTAAGTACCATTATTATCAATTCATAATTAATGGAAGACCTTTATCAGGAATTCTATATACAATTTTTTCGGTATCTTAAATATTATCATGTTATTTATATTATCTTCGTATAAATAGAGTTGTAAAAATAATTATGTAAGAATTATAAAGATAAAATTAATACAATTTGATTAATATTTTTATGCAATATCGGAAATTATCTGCATTACATACTATAATTTGCATACTTACATAAATTATGAGAAAAAAAACACTTTTTACCAAATTTTTAAATAGGATCATATTGATCTTCTTCGTTACTTATTCACGTTTTTCGTGTATCACCGATTAAAAATGTTATAAAATAAAAATACTACATTTAATCATTCCGAGTTTGTGCTATGGTGGATTTTTATTGCGCAATATATAAATTTTATATCTACATATGTTGGTGTGTAACAAAAATTTAAAATTCACTTAATTTTTAATTGTTAAAATTATCGTGAATTGTAAAATGCCCTTGTGGTCCCATTACTCACGAAAACGGCGTTATATAAATTGTTCAATAAATTAATAAACAAATGATAATTAACTGAATTCCAAAAGCTTGTTTCCAAGGTTTTAAACCCCTGGCCGATATCCAAGGCGGGCTGAATCAAAGCGACACCTCTTCTATTTGGACAGGCCTGGCGCATGTTGGGCCCGCAGTCGGAGCCAGGCCCCTCGCTGTGGCGACACTGGAGACGTACTAGATCAATTATATCACCTCCGATGCCTATCTGTATCACTTCTGTCTGGACCCTATCTGGGAATCTCAAAATTTACAAGTTAATTTGGAAAAAAATAAGTGTTTGACATTTAAAAAATAAACCATAAGAACAAAAATATTTTAGCTTATATTGTCACATTGGATTTTATTACGCTATTTTTTTCAACATTTATTAACCTGGACACGATAATTTTTTAATTTAAGATATATTTCACAATATACATTCTTGTGTTATTATATGTATGTTACACCTATAGAAATTTGGTCTCCAATATATGTACAAAGCGATAAATTAAAAAAAAAACTCTTGTTTAAATTAATATACTTACATTTATACTGATATACGTATCCTTATATAATATAAATATTCAGCGTTTTAAAAATTGCCTGCAGTTTAGGAAGAGATAAAGTATGTAAGTGGAAAAAGATTAATATCGTTCCAAAAAAACTTTAGCTTCTTGAGCTTTAATCATGTTTTTTAACTCAAAGTTTATTTATACACTACGAATTTTTTTAAGCTTTTGATATCAATTTATCATTTTAAAAATGCGTATTTGTATAATTAATACTTCTTTAAACATTATTATATACATAATATGTGCATGTCATTCATTTTGAGGACTTTTTTATATGAAAAAAAATGTATACATATATTTTTTTCACTTAATTACGTGATATGTGTTTTTTTCTGTCTCAATTCTTAAACTATGATATTTTTAGAGATAAAAATTATCTCAAATAGATTTTATAAATATATTTGTTTTTATAACTACATTATAAACGTTCGTAGATATTTTTTGCTATATTTATTTGTATTATCCCAAAACTGAACCTAAGTCTACAGTAATCATTTGTCGTTATGAACCATTATTGGGATAATGGGTTTAGGATCGGACTACCAATCAGTCTTTTCATCGATCTCGTCCTGGCCTTTTATCATCCATCTGACTATCTGTTAATCATCTCTCCTACCACCGGGCTCTACCCATATCACTGTCCGCTACATCAATCGTTCCACCGCCTTCTAATTATCGTGGCAGTGTTTGTCTATGAGCAGTTTGCCGAACGATATCAAAACATACACCGAATCCGTGCTAAGGTAACAGTCTCTAGTGTCGGAAACTTGCAAATTCTATTACAAAACGTTTCGGACTGAATAATGGCAAGGTCATTTTTCTGTGTGGTCGAATCTGAAATATAAACATAAATTTAATAACCATTTTCGATCTCGAATATCCAACATCTGAAAATACATTTTAATTTAAAGTTTTGTACTGACATTTCTTGGTAGAACTGCATTTTATATAATAAAGTAACAACTATGTAATTTTTTTCCACATTAATATTATTTGACCAGCAACCGGGTTTCGTCGTAACCGGCATCAGTCTGATAATGTCGGTTACTGGTCAAATAAAATTAGTGAGGAAAAAATTACATAGTAGTTTTTTTAATCCAATACATTTTAAACTATTTATAGATTTGGCGTTTAATTTGTGGAATTCCATTTTAACTTATATATGAAATGTTAAAATCAAATATATTAAATTTGAAAATACCATAACAAGACGAAACAATTGTCACAAAATTTATTTTTATGTGTTTTTAAACAATAAAATACAATTAAGTAGACTAAAAAAATCAGTGTTTGATTTTAAGATTTAATACATACATTATAAACTAACTAGCTTAACGTCATGCTGCTTTCCGCAGGGATAGGCAGAGAAAATAAAACACCTCGCCACACTAATCTGTATTTGAGAACAATCTTCGCCTCTTCCACATTCATGCATCTCCTCATACATACCCGCCGATTATTCCGACTCCAGACCTGACCACTTTCAAGTATTTTAAATATTCGATCGTGCCAAGTTTTCTTTGGTCTTGGTCTGCTTCAATTTCCAACTATATTCGCCTGAAAAAAAATATTTACTATTCTTTCTTCACTCTTTTGATTCACATGCCCAAACTATCTCAACCCTCCTTTATTTATTTTATCGAAAATGCTTATCTCAGCCTTGCATTTTGTCTTTATATCGCCATTCGAGCATCTATCATACGTCGTTTTGTCGCACATTCGTCCGAAGGATTGCATTTTTACTGCATTTAGACATACATAACATCTTTTTATACAGATTTTAAAATCAAACACTGCTGGAGAATCTCCAGAGATAACTTATTTAAAATAAACTCAGATTTGAACACGCTAGAGTTCTTCCGGACCAAATAAACTCAATCAACAAAATCTGTATTCATTAATTTCCTCGTTACAGTTTATTTCTCTTAATGGTACATATCATGAGAATTTCTTTACAATTATTCAATTATTATTACAAAATCAGCTCAGTTTTCACATCACCCTCATCTGTCAGTTTTACTTAAATGCGAAAAAACAAAGCTAGGCCAGTCGCGAGGTACATTTGAAAATTTGCTAACGAAACAGGACAGTTGTTGTTTTTTTAAACATTAAAGTTGGTAACATTTTTTTTAGAATATATACTTATTACAATAAGTTTTTGAAAAAAAATTAGTATTGGAAAAGAAAATAACTCCTTACCAAAAGGTGACTTAAATAGTAAAAAAATAACTCTTTTAACAACCTTTTAATAATTGTTTTCAAAACCATATATAATTTTTATTTCGAAGAAAAACTTATTAATCTTTATAAAAACAATGTTTTAAGCAAAACAAAATATTGCGTTAAATGTTACCTGGGTTTAAACTAAAACAAGTTGCGATTTATCGTATATTGGGCCTTATAAAATCTCAACGGCTAAATTTAATTATTAAATTACCTTTTTACACATTAATAAAGTTTCTCATATTGGTTTTCCATCTTTGTAAAAAAAAAATAAAAAAAATAAAAGAGACATAATGAAATTTTAGCGATAATCTGATATTAGGTGCGTTCATCTTTTTCCGCAACTTTGACGATCATTCGGTTCTTGTTACGATCAAAGATTTATCCGAACCAATTTTTTATTTTATTAACATTTAATTATAATGCTGAAATTCGGTCAAAATCATAGTTCAGATGGTATTTTACCTTAAATATTTACTATTCATTGCTTTATACGAATGTTAAGCAATAATTTGTATTTATACGAAAGCAAATTGTATTTTGTAATTTATATTTTTCTATATTTATTTTTTTTTTCATTTGTGTTTGTCTTCAGTCAAACACTGGATTTTCACCATAAGGATGATATATCAATATTTGCAATATTTGACGTCGTATGAGGGCAGCACCATCTGTTAGTTCTAAGATAACATGGGATTGTTAAACCAGTGTAATTTTCGATAGTGAATGCAATGTGAATAATCAACAATTTGCAAAATGTTGAACGTCGCAAGTGCATAAAGTGATCACTTAAGGCAGCCAGGGCCAGGTCGTAAACCCTCGCAAGCTCAGCTCAGATTTCCATATTCCCTTCATATAAAAATAGATGCATCACTGTTGGGACTCCTATCATACATGCTATGTTTATACTTAGCTTGAGAGTTCAATCTCTTCGAAACTTTTTTGTGTTATGAAATATACATGTAATATCGTGATTTGTACACCCTTTTATTTTAATTTTTTACGGTTGATATTCATTTTAAATTCTAAATAAATCGTATTTCTCTGTCTTACATAAAAGAACAAACCTAATATATAATATGGCAACTCTAAAAAATGACCCATTTTGGCGGGCCATGGGAGAAAACAAATCGCCTCGTAAAAATTAAGTAATATCTTCTTATCCAAGAAATATAATTAATACATCATCACGCTTTTCAGCTATTTTTAATATTAATTATGTACAGAATCAGTTATTAATTTTAACAATAAACAAGAGCATGTGTTTTCAGATCGATCGATTTTTGTGAAGTTTTAAGAGTACAAGTAGGTACTTAAATAATTCACATGTTCTCATTTCGAAATTCTGTGAGAGTCCATAGACAATGATAAACTTTTTTTTACATCTATTCATAGATATGTACATTCAATAATTGATCTTTGATTAATAGCGGGGAATATTTTTAACGATAACAATTGAGCATTTTTACTACCAAAAACGTTACGTTCATTCGCTTTAATTTGTATCTAATGATAATTACTATAACGAAGAACATATTCTGTTTTTTAGCGTTCTAGTTTTAAAAGGTGATAAATTTATAAATTTAATGCATAATAATAATAAAAATAATTTCATTCCGGCTTTACTAGGCAGTGGGTGCAATACTTAGTCAGCCATATTTTGTTTACAACTACATAAATAAATAAATAAAATAACAAGAAAATGCAAATACAAATATTATTTAAACCATACAGTAATTCTGAAGGGATGATGTAAGAATATATAGTCAATTCACCATGTACTACGATAAATTAATTTCATTACAAAATTCAACAAATATTTTCTAAAATTAAAAATAATTTAGTCTGCCTCGGTAGAATAGTCGTAGGGCATTTGACTACAGTGCCAGAGGTGTCGGTTTCGATTCCAAGATAGCAAAATACAATAAATATTGAATAATACATAATTTTCACTTATTTAATAACATTTTTAATTTAAGTTTTGCTTAATAAATACTACTCTGGTCTGGTGCTTGAAGCGCAGGACTGTTGTTTAACTAACGATCAAAGTAATACTGTTTATCAACATATCAAACAATGTCCTATGCACCATTGGCTTTGGATAAGAATAGAAGAAGAATCACATATTTGCAGCAACAAAAAAATATCGTCATTGTTTCTAAAAATTGAAAATACGTCGGCATATAAACCCTGGAATAGTATGATTGTTTTTATATATTTTGAATGGTTTTTTTAATGCTTGGAATTACATATTCTTAAATTCATTTAGCTCTATAAAAATAATTGGTAATAATATACCCATGTATGACATTTTTTAAAACTATTAATACATACATATTAACAATATATTTTTATGAATATCGTTAGTGACCTCTTGGGTGAACCATAGTATACCGATGTTGAATATGAAAGTAAAAATCTTCATTCCTTATTTCTAAATTTATACTGTAAATATCTCTCCAAATACAGATAACAAATTATACAAAATTCTAATGCTTTAGGTCGTTGTTGCGAATGTAAATACCCAATAAATGACTACTTATTTGTATAAATCAGTTGAGTAGGTATTCAATTATCGTCAAAATATGACACTAAAATCTTTTGACGTTACAATTTTCCACATGTTTAATCTGATTTGAAGTTTTTCAGCGCTCAGGAGCTAACGCTGATTACGACGATATCAATTGTCAGTATGATACCGTTCAGTTCGACAATGATCGCTATTTGACGACTCTTTGGTGTCTGAATAGAACGTATAATACTTCTAAAATCCGTGCAAAATAAATATAAATAATCTGCGATAGATTCCGTAATGGTCTTCTCTTCCCGTCCGCCGGTAGGTACCTGCATATCTCAGCTATGGGCGGTCTTGATCCTTTGCAGTCTAATGTCTCAATTTGTTGGCCCACAGCGGTGTGCGATTCTAGTAATTTATTACCCAGCAGAGAGGTAATAAAGCCAACACTCTTGTGTGACGAGACCTGCCTAGGAGCGGAAAATGCCAACCATTGTTAACTAGGCATTTACTTTGTTGACAGTTGGCAATGCCGCGCCGTCGTAAAAGGAACCATAGACATAATAATTCGCCAATTCTGTTATTTTCTGAACGTGTTTCTATGCTATGTACACCATAGAAAGTCGGATTCCTAATTTGAAACGGACGATTTTCCAGGAATATAATTTTTCTAAAAGTGACTTGCATATTGTGATAAAATATCCGCAATTGATTCAATATTAACTAACTAACCATCATCCCGCTTTTCTGAGAGGGTAGGCAGATAGAATAGAACCGCACGCCACACTATCTGTATTTTCAAACAATCGTCGCCTCTTCCACTTCATGCATGTTCTCATACATACCCGCCGATTATTACAACTCGAAAATGGCAATATGCCATATAAATTATCCGTTATTATATTTACACATATATAATAGTTATTGACCTCAAAACTGGTATTGTTTTAATTTAAATACTCGCGTTTTTCGAATTTGGTCATATCCAGTTAAGTTTTCATTAATATGGTAAGAGGCAAAATCGTTAATTGTCCACGCTCTCAACTCGGTCAAACTCTGAAGCTAAATAATACATTTTCTAGTTTGGCAATCAAGAAATCACAACTTCTAGTTTAAGGATACTCTTATACTTCTATTCTACAAAAGCAATAAACGGTTAATTTTTACATCACAAAGATATGTTTTTAAATAATCCCTTTCACACGCTTTGTAATATGTTATTGCCAATATCTTTTTAAAAGATATCACGCGTGTTTGACCATTTTAGAGGCTAAAATGTAATTTTTTCTTTTAAACGAATTCACAAAATTTTGAGTGTGGCCAAATACTTGTTCACATATCTGAGTTTCTGCGCTTGGGAGTTATTTTACATTTTTACATGTCAACATAGAAGAAGAAGAATTCGGGGTTCTGTACATTAACAGGGCTTATAGCATGTCATAGGCTGGTTATGTGATCACTTTACATTCGTGTAACATTCACTTTTCTAACCATTATTGACAACCACGCTGCTCAAATTTTTCGATTCAAACACATATGATCAATCTCATGACATTCCATGATTGAGTCCACAACAGCTATCTATGATTGGATTAAGAAATTTTCCAATACAGTTTATAATAAATATCATAAAATAAATAAATAATAAAAATAAAAATTTCCATAACTTGAGTAGTGTAGTAGTCAATCAAAGGTAGAATAATGAATATTACATGTGTGTAAAGTGATCAGTTAACGAGCCTATGAGAGGTCGTAAGCCCTGTAAATACCCAGACTTCCATATTTTTCTTCTTCATACATGTTAAGATGTCAAAAATATGCATGAATGTAAAAATTGAATAAAAGGTTAGCTACATAGATTAAAAGCGTACTCAAGCACTTGACCCTGTGGGTTAATTTCTTGAAAATCACATGATATTTGGACGCTACAAATAGTATGTATTCGTGAATCTTTTCGAAGAATCATACAGCTTTATGTTTTTTACACAAATTCATAGAATCATCGTTAAAAGTATCACTTATCAAAGACGTCCCGATATAGTTTTCTATAGCCAAACAAACGTGCCGCGAATCAAACCCGGTGGACAGGCTCATTTCGCTAATGATTTATCTCCTCGACCACCTCGGGAGAAAGAACCTAGTACCCTCACATTAAAGGCCTCTCTTTGCCGCCTACAAATTTGCGCACCGACTCAGCTGCGCCTACCTGCCGCCCTGTGTTGGTTTTACCGCCCAATTATAGGAAACACATATAATAATAACGACAACACTTTGGGTGGGATACGAAATTGGACCTCCCTTTGAACTGGCCGCGGATAGGCAATAGTGAAATAACCGCAAACTAGTTGAGTATACTTTATGTCTTGATGTTTTCTCGTGCGGTTTTATAATGCGGTTTTTACAAATTGATCAGAACATGTTGTGGCAGTGAATATCGCTGTTTAAATAAGAATACATTCGTAGTACATTAAATAGAACCCGGTCAGGGATCCAAAATAAATTAACTTAAAACATACTTATTTAAAAATAATTTTAAAAAAAACACTTGTATTCTTTAAACCCTTATCCGCACCCCAATGGTGCATAGGGCACTGCGTCATATAAACACAGTGTTATCTTGATCGTTAACAAATGAAGGAAAAGTGATCAGCCCTCCGCTTCAGGTCCAGGATGATAATATTGAATAAATATTAGACTGAAAAAATCACTTATATTTATTTGATCCCCCCTGAGAATCGAACTCGGGACCTCCAGAATGGTAGCTAAGCGTGTCGTCCACTACACTACAGAGGTGGACAAACATGCTTATTTAAAAAATAAAAATAAAACACTTGTATAATAACCACTTAATGAGTTTTATTTCATTACACACGACTTGTGAAAACTACAGGTGAAAAGTAAAACAAATTTTTAGAAAAATGCTTTATGAAAAGATATTTGTGTTATTGGTAGTTATATATATTTTTTAATCCTTTAAATAAGCTACTTACCTTATGTTTTTTTATATGCGTATTTACTGTATCTTTTATTGCTTTGTATTTTGCATTTGGCCATTTGTAACCTAATAAAATTATCTACTTCTACACCAATTACAGATTACCAAACACTTTCAAATCGGACAATGCTAAAGAAAATATTAATCGACAACATTGCCCCCTATTGTCAGTCTATTCATAGAGCAAGTTTACTTTCTGAACGCACAAAAGGTTCTGTATGGGAAACGAGATATGTAAAAAAGGTAGAAACATCGCGCCTCCTTTGTCTGACGATATGAGACACAAAAGCTCAAAACAAATATTCTACGCTATCAAATATAGCCAGGTACCTTCCTACCTAATTCTTCTATTCTCGCTGCATGACGTTTATTCAAATATGGAACAGTTATGTCACCACAGACAATCGACAATGCGAAGAAAAAAAACAAGACTCATCAAGAGACTTCAAATATTAGATGTTTGGACAATCATATTGTCTCTGGTTTGGAAACAGAAATGTCCTGTCATTAGAATACAAAATCTGGGACGATTAGTCACCAAATACAATGAACTGTTCCGTGAAAACGTTTAACCGTAAATTTAAAACAAATCATCGAGAACGTCTTGGTGTCCGCACCTTTCATTACAATAATTGAAAGCGGTTTGACTGGCGCCTATAAAAGTATTGTACATACTTTTATTATGAGTAATAGTGAATGATTTTATTCTTCGTCTAGGCTTATATTAATATATCGTTGTCATCTGCTTAGGTAGGTGGTACGCCTGAGGACCTCTTTTATAGCATTTTCTTTATTTAATTAATTTAAACATGAATACACGTTTTTTCTGCTGATATATATACAGTATCGAACAGATTAATTGAAACAAAACTTTTTTTTTGTAAATCTTTTGTTTATTAGTTATATCACAAATCAATATTTAATATGATCTCACTTCGGCTCAATCAAAGATTTTAATCTTCTTGGCATCTATTATAAAAGGCTTTGGCACATGGAATCCATTTTTTCGTCTCGAACAAATACCTGAATGGACAAAATGAGCTTTTCCACCGTAGTGCAATCAATTTTGGAGAGCCGATTCTTACAGTTCGTCGATAGATTTTCAATTAGGTTTATGTCTGGCAAAATTCTTGACCAGTCCAACACAGTTCATTATTGTGTGAAAATTTAAAAAAAATATTGGATTTGTGGCATCTTATGTGGATCTTATTTAGATGTATTACAAACCAAATTATTTCACGTACTAGGAGACACCTGAAAACATAATTTTGAATTTTTAAGCAGCTTATAATTTGACCAGTTATATTATTCACCACCTTTTGGATGTGTCCAAATCCTTGTTCACAAATATGAGTGTCTCCTCTTAGGAGTTATTTTAAAATATCTCCTAAATTAAGAAACCCAGATTCGTGAACAAGAATTTGGACATATCCAAAATGTTGTATTTTTAATTTTGGATGGAATGTTTAAAAATTGGCTTTTCGTTTTCCTTTTTTTAAATACGAAAAGCGGGAGACTCGTATACTACCTTCGGTTGTATTAAATTTACAAATATTTATTTTCTGCCAATCTTTCAATCAAGTACTTTATTTTTTCTATTTTTAATCCATTAAACTCAATCTTATCTTATTAATAAATCACGAAATCGCGATCGTGTTTGTTTAGTGAGTGTTCAATATATTATTTTATAATTTAATCTTATTTTCACCCTTAGCGTTAAGTAAACTATCACGGTTTTGGGTGGTTTATTATATCGGCTCTACTTATATAGAGAATTTTTCGTACGTGTAAAGCAGTGCTTCCCAACGTGGGGCAATTTGAATGTCTTGGGGGGAAAATCGTTGATATTTGTTACATTGTTGTCGAAAAAACACATTTTAGAAGAAAAAAAATATTGCCACTCTGACTTTTGGAGAATATGATGGACTCACATTTATATTTCTTTTATTTGCACTCATCCATGTTAATTTTAGTGATAGATGGCAATACTAGCCTAACGTAAAAAAAATGAGATTACAGTCGGGTACTTCGCATGTGTGTGATTGTCTTTTTTTATTATTTAATATGGTTACAAAAGTTTTTTTTATAATTTTAATTAATTTCCTAAATATTTATATTTATAATCTTTATTTTAAAAACGCAGTTCTCTCCAATAAAGAGACTGAGCTCTTGTGGCTTGGAGAGGGATTTACATCTGTTATTTATGTTGTCCGCCTCCGTAGTGTAATGGTCAGCACGCTCGGCTACCGTTCTGGAGGTCCCGGGTTCGATTCCCAAAGGGGGTAAAATAAATATAAGTGATTTATTCACTGTAATATTTATTCAATACTACCATGGACTGGTACCTGAAGCGGAGGCCTGATCACCTTTCCTTCATGTGTAAACGATCAAGATAACACTGCGTTTATATGACACAGTGCCCTATGCATCATTGTGGTGCGGATTAGGGTTTTATTATTTTTTTATTATTTATGACTGTTGTTAAAAGAATTTATTTTTATGTATTTATTTATTGTGTTTTTTCTTTTTTTCTTTCTTAGACTTCTTCGTTCGTTTACAGTTTGTAAAGTTTAAAAACTTATTATAATTATAGTTTCTGACCCAATGCAAAAATTGATAGTGCTAGTTTAAAAGAAGATCGTCAGTATTTAGAATTTTATTCGCTTTTCGGTTTCTCAAACCAATACCAAGGATCGCACTAATTTTCTTTCGAGCTGTAATGTAACATAATAACATATTATTTATTTGTGAAAATTAAATAAAAATAGTATGTATTGCACATGTAAACTTCTTATTTGAAGCAAATTACTTTTCACAGAGTTTATTTGGTAAATAAAAAACTGATAGGGGGGGCGTGTAGATTCTTGATTTGTTAATTTGAGCCATGGTACAAATAAGGTTGAAAAACACTGGTGTAAAGGTTACCGAACTCAGTTTTTAATCAGATGTTACTACCTAGTAAACTAAATAAGATGAGAATCGAACGATAACGTTATTTTTCAAAAGAAGCATATTCGTGATATTGATCATTGTAATTGGCTGAAGAATAAAATTTACGCTTTTTACGTCGGTTTCATTATTTTCTCCACACTTACTTTTGAATTAGGGTGTTTGCACACTTGCGGGAAATTACCGCATATTATTTGCTTCGCAAGATGGATTGTTTCGAATAGGCGACCGATCATTGAGGTTTTTCGCCTGCAAATGCATTTAGATTGCATTTTGGTTAGGTTTTTATGTATGTAACTCTTAGTTTTCAAATTAATTTTTTAGTTCTAGCTTCAATTATTAAGCGCACCATCTGATCGGTTATATTTTAATATGTAAATAACTCAACACGCAAATTTGGAACTCCGAGCGCCCTAGCCTGTACAAGTATTCTATTTTTCAGCTTCATAATTGATAACCGACGAATATTAAAAGATAAATAAAATAAAATACAAACAGAATAAAAGTTTCAATTAATCGAAATTAATCGAAAAAGTGAAGATTTTTCATCTCATAAGTATATAGCGACGACCGAATACGTACCGAGTACTAACTAATTACCGATTACGGTTTTTCCAGATATAAATAAAAAACAATAAAAACTGATTTGCGTTCGGTTTGATTTCTCGCAAGTGTGCGGATAGGCTTAGGGTCACTGTATTCGTGATCAACCCCATTAATAAGAGGCACACAACATTTATTGTATCGCAGCACGCTTTTTTCTCCTAACTGAGAAGTTTCATAAAAATCAATTCGTTTAATTTTATTGAATGTCGAATGGGGCAATTCCAAATAAGGTGAAGGGTAGCTACCCTACCTACCTTTAGTCCGTGGAATGTAACAACCTCCCCATGTGGAACGATTATTTATTGTCATGATGCCAATTTGTCATATCGGTGGGGTAATCACGGGTAATTGTCTACATTCGACCTATTTTCCTACATTTCAACGACATTGTGACATTGTAAAAATGCTCATAAATGTGTCCCACTTTATACCCAATATGATTAAATTATTCACCCTAGAGCTAGTCATGATATCCTGGTAGCGCTGCGTACTTCGGTTTCCTAATCTTCATTTAATTTCGAATGAAAAAAACTTTTTTAAACGGTTTTACCCACCTTTTTCTTATGCATACATATTTTTTTGAAAATAATCAAAATTCAACATATGCTCTCTATGGAAATTTCATGAAAATCGAGTTTACTTTTATTTCTGCACACAGCATTAACAATATTTCAAATATGTATTTACAAATACTTTATTTTCAGATAAAGCTTTACTCGGTAAATACCACTTTTTCCTAAAATCTATGGAGACACGTGTATCGATGCATTCCGCATCATTTTCAAACACCGTATGGTGTCGAAAATGATGCGGAATGCATCGAAACGGAATTCGTGCCACCGTAAATTTTCAGAAATAGAAATAAACTAACTAACTAACTAACCATCCCGCCACTTCCCCGCAGGGGTAGGCAGAGAGAATAGAACGCCACACCACTCTGTCTTTGTAAAAATTCTTCGCCTCTTCCACGTTCATGCATCTCCTCATACATACCCGCCGATTGTTTCGACTCCTAACCTGACCACTTTCAGTATTTGGCGTACTTGATAGTGCAAAGTTTTTCTCGGTCTTCCTCTGATCCTTTTTCCAAATAGAAATATTTACCAAATAAAACATTAAGTGACTGCCGAATCAATTGAAACAAATACTTAAATTTTAAGCAGGATTTTGACCAATATTTTTTAGATGTCTCAAAGAGACGAAGCAATCTATGGGAATGGAAAAAGAAAGTCTTTGGGCTTCCACATTAGAAGTTCTGTTAATTTTTTTTCCCATAAATTGTTTCTGCAGTTACGAAACATCTTTGAAAATAACTGCACTAACCAAATACAGGGTACCTTTAGCAAAATATAGAAGAATAACATATCGCTCACTCCTTTCAACAACGTCATTTATCAAAAATCGTCAATTTTCAGTTGTGCATGTTTTCGGAATGCCCAGAAAACGTACTATATCCCAGCAAAAGAGGCATATTTTAAACTTAATATTTACCCGCTACAGGGCAGAAAGTGTTGTTTTCGCATTTTGAAGAAAATGTATTATTTAATTATTTTTTTTAAATATACTAAATATTTTTCAAATGGAGAAAAAACCTTCAGGTTTAACCTAAAAAAATCTGTTGCACAGTAAAAAGTTCAATAAGTGGCTTGATATTTATTTTTAACACATTGTATTGTATTTTTAAACAATGAAAACGTACTCCTGAAAAATCAAGTTTTTTTATTTATGACGTTCTTGAAAGGAGTGAGCGATATAGAAAGAGACTTATCATGATTCATAATAAAATTATTTAAAAATATCACCGATGATATGTTAATTTTCAATTGAGAAAGGGTTAATATTGTTAAGCTTCCGCCGTTTGGGATTAAAAAAATAGACAACGCTAACAAGACCACAGACAAACAGTTGTCAAACGGACCAAAAAACGCGGCAAATGACGAACCGGTTCCAGGAATCCGACTTCCGACGGTCCGGGGACAATCCGGAACCGCTTCCGGTCCCCCTCCCCCCTTCCTCCCTCGCGCAGTCTACAATGGTAGGATGCTCGTGAAGCGAATTCTTGATTCGGCTTCCAGACAAACACAATAACTTATTTTATTAATTAATTCTTCACTTTGTGGTAATATCTATCCATTTTGTAACCCTTATCCAATGCTGCATAGGGCACTGCATCTTATTGACGCAGTGTTATCTTGATAATTATATGAAGGCAAGGTGATCACTCCTGCGCTTCAGAAACCAGCCCAGGTAGTATTAAATAAATATTACATTATAAAATTATTAATATTTATTTTCACCCCCTCTAAACACGGTAACCGTTACACCACGGAGGAATACATTTTTACTCAATCTTAGGCAAAGAGAATAGAATGCCACACCACTCTGTCTCTGCAAACATTCTTCGCCTCTTCCACGCTCATGCATCTCCTCATACATATGCGCCGATTATAAGGGTACCTGAAAGACCTTAACTAATTCGGATTTAAATTATTATACCTGGGTTGGGTATCACTTACACAAATGAGCGAAAATGCATTACTTACTCCATTAGTCATTATTCGTTAGCGACATCTAACTATTGAACAATTTCTAAGAAAATATATTATGATTTTTGAGTTACGATGTTTTCTCTTTGAATCCGCCCAATGATTCATCGAATCCGGACACTAGATTAGAAGTATGTTATGTTTAATAGTGATTTTATTTAAGAGAAAGATTAAATAAAATATTCTTCTTTCAGCTAGAGTGGCATATAGAGCACAGATTCCTTTTTTACACCATGTAAAATTCTTCTTCTTCAAACCCTTACCCGCACCCCAATAGTGCTTAGGGCACTGCATCATATAAACGCAGTGTTATCTTGATCGTTAACATATGAAGGAAAGGTGATCAGCCCTGAGCTTCAGGTACCAATCCAGGGTAATATTGAATAAATATTAAAGTAAAAAAATCACTTATATTTATTTCACACCCCTTCCCTGGGAATCGAACCCGGGACCCCCAGTACGGTAGCCCAGCGTGCTGATCATTACTCTACGGAGGCGGACCTTATGAAGGCGGGCTTTATAAAATTAGCTTTAAAAAATAAAGACCACGCTAATTTTGCTATTTTCATTTTCATTTTGCTTTGACATCTCTAATGGTGGAGACTGACCGGAGCATTTCGTCGTAACGTAACACGTTACGATGCGAGCATTCGTAAAGTCAGTACAGCGAGCCGAGCGCTCCATCCATAGTTTCGGATGCTCGCTGATAATAAAATAATAAAAATCTGCAGAAAAAAGTGATTTGTTGATGACTGCTGACAAATCCAATGTCTTTTGTTTTAATAATTTTCTTTGCTATTTTCATTTCCACATTATACTACATATCGCTCACTCCTTTCAAGAACGTCATAAATAAAAAATCGTAAATTTTCAGTTGTGCTTGTTTTCGGAATGCCCAGAAAATGTACTATATCCCAGCAAAAGCGGCATATTTTTAACATAATATTTACCCGCTACAGGGCAGAAAGTGTTGTTTTTGCATTTTTGAAGAAAAGGTATTGTTTAATTATTGTTTTAAATTTACTAAATATTTTTCAAATGGAGAAAATACCTTCAGGTTCTACCTAAAAAGATCTGTTGCATAGTAAAAAGTTCAATAAGTGGCTAGATATTTATTTTTAAAAAAATTGTATTACATTTTTAAAGTTTATAAAACGTTCTCCTGAAAAATCAAGTTTATTGATTTATGACGTTCTTGAAAGGAGTGAGCGATATGTGAGCGTATAATCGTATTATTTATATACTTAATATTAATGTGCATAACCCTTCCTTGGCCGAAGGGATATATTCATTCGTTATAAATAAATTATAATATATACAGATAACCGATCATAAATTCACGGATTACTTAAGGCTAGATTAAGCTTAGATACCGTGGACAAGCTCTACGTCAGGCATGTTTTAGTGAAATAAATCAAGAAAAAGACGTTTCGCAAATTGCTTAAACCTCGGAAATTGTGAATAGATGTTTGAACTTTTTTATTTTAAAATATTACCTACCACGCTATCTTATCAAAACGATCTGTTTTTAAAGTAAAATAAAAAAGTTATCGTCGCATGTCGCTTGAAAAATACAATATTTGATCATGTAAAAATCTAGTTTTACCGTATGTTATAAGTATTGTTGTTATTTTTTTACAAAATAAATTTAAATAGACACCTTTCATTATCAACAAGAGAAAAATTTATTTCTTGATTCGGCGTTTAATTTGTAGAATGCTATTTTAATTTATGTTTTTAAAATCAAACACAGATTTTTGAGTCTACTAAGTTGTATTTGAATCGTTTAACAATGCCTTATTTAGGTGAAACAATTGTCACAATATGAATTTTTTTGTGTTTTTATTTTTATTTTATTTTATTTTAACAATAAAATACCACTTAGTATTATTTTATTATAAAATAATACTAAGTAATAGACTCAAAATATCTGTGTTTGATTTAAAATACATAAAATAGAAAAATATCTGACTAAAATACAATAAAACCAATCATTAATATTTCACAATACTTCGATTATATCCGAATATTAAAGTAACCCATAAAACATGTAAACATAATATAAAATATAACCGATATATTCGGGTGTTTCCTATAATGTTGAAAAAATCAGAATGAACCTCGCATGCATAAATGAAGGTTACTGATAGCTTACTTACATACTAATCGGAACCATAGAAGTCTTCTATGAAGTCATAATATACGCCATCTGAAGCAAAAATTTAACTTTTATCGAGACTTGACTTGCGTGACTGTAAATCATGTGTAGTATATGATGAATGTTACTCATAATATTTGGTGAATACTTACACTAGTCAATGACAAGTCGTAAGCCCTGTAAACAGCTATATTACCATCTCAATTAGCATCACGATATCAATAAAATAGTTCCATAATATTTCCTTTTTATTCATAAATATGTCACTGTTTTGTTATTTAACTTTTTTAACGTTAGACATTAAATGATTGCGATGAAAACCTTCAAACCAACACCCTCCATCTAAATCATGGCCTACATATTTCAAACAGTCATTTACAAAATTTTGCATAATTTTAACATAATAAATAAAATAAAATCTAAAAGGCTTCCATATATGGTCAGCTGCGCCCACAAACACTCATTGAGATAAATACATATTTATTTATTCAATACAATAATAATTTTAATATTTACTGTGTGGGATAGATCGGCTACCTTAAAATTAATTATTAATACGATGGATACTTAATAACCTAATATGATCGAATAACAGTATCACAATGACGTAATAAATTCTACACTTTAATCTATTTTTTTAAATAAAAGGCATATTGACATTCTAATTACTAATAAAAATGTTTTTAATTTTACAAATATTTTCTTATTGTCAATACTTATGTCTTCATATTATATGTGTGTGTGTGTAAAAAGATGTGTTAAACTTATGTATATTTTTTAAAGATAAATATTTGTGTTTTTATTATCTACATAATTATTTCAATTTCATACTTTAATTATGAGCCTAAGTGGCTCATTATAAGAAATAGGATTAAAATTGTGGTAGAGTGGGTCGAACTGAGAAACTCTGACTTAAGAGTCCGCGGCACTAACCACGGGACCACAACCCGACACTTTTTAATTATTTCGGTAATTAAAAAAATATACATATTAAAATAAATTGCTTCCCATTTCCATAAAAAGTAAACAAATTATTAAGGCTGAGATCTCCTACGTTGAAATTCATATCGTAGAGCCGCGCTAGAGGTCGGACGTCTTTTCGCGAGCAATATTTTTTACAATATGTTTAATTTAAAATTGATACAGTATCCTTTTAGTTAGTAGGTTTTAGAGAAAATTAAGTTGCGACTTATCGAATACTGGGCCTTAAGAGCAGATTAAAATTTAGGCGATAAACATGTGATCCTGATCCATTGATCTATATTGAGTACAAAAAAAATATATGTACTCAATTTCCATTTCAAAAGTATTATACAATGTAAATTGTATGGTTTTATTACATCCTGCGAGATATGGACTATGTTCGTAAAAAAATTGCTTTGTTAATTTTTAGCTTTCGATTACCAATGTGTGGGCGGCGAAGTGAATTCTGATGACGAAAATATTATTTAAATTTTCTTTAGGAGATCAACTAAGAATGATCTTAGCGCGGGTATACCTCGCTTATATCCGTATTCACAAATTCTGTTAATTTTTTACTTAGTAACGAAACTCCATCTTTGTCTTCTTCTGGTGCTATATCAGGTACCCGAGACGTTAGTGATTACTCTGGAGAAACCTTCTTTCTCCTCTGCTGTTCTGAGCATCTACCCCATTCTTCTTATTCCGGTCCAATCTCATATGTATTTCTCATCCAAAACATCTGGTTCCTTCAAGCTCCTCAACTCTTCTGAATTTTCTCTTTCTTAATAAGTTACAGGAATGTTGAGATGGTTACAATAAGTTACAATAAGTTACAGGAATGTTGAAACGTTGAGATGGTTTGGACATGTAGAACGAATGAGTGAGGAAAGAACGGTAAAAAAATTATGAGGGGAAATTATTAAAAAAAAAATTGCAGAGGAAGACCGAAAAAATCTTAGCACGATCAGGTATACCAAATATTTGAAAGCGGTCTGGTTAGGGGTCGAAACAATCGGCGGGTATGTATGAGGAGATGCATGAACGTGGAAGAGACGAAGAATGTTTGCAAAGACAAAGAAAGGTGTGGCGTTCTATTCTCTCTGCCTATCCCTGCGGTGAAGCGGCGTTAGTTTTTACAGGAATGCATATTTCTAACAGCACTTTTTTCCAGGTAAAAGATCTTGCCCATTTTTACATTAGTTAACAGTTCACGACTTACCCCGGAACTTCTAAATTTGTGACTATCTATCCACGCAAGATAGAGTCACAAATTGAGTCCTTGCTTCTTGTATCCACATCTTGAAAGCGTATAGTCTGTTTGCTGCACTAACATTCCGAATTCATGCCTTTGAGTATAGAATTCACAACATTACAAACAAATAAAACTCCATACAAAATTATATTAGGCCGATCCTCAACCCTTGTATTCACCGTGATTCCAGAAAACTTTGCATAAAAAAATACTTGTAAAATCATGTGTAAAATTATGATATTATATTCCTAAGTTTTTTCATCCCCTAATATTGTTTGACAGAAATTTATACATAGTTTTGTAAGATTTTTAATGTTTTAACAGTTGACATAATAACTCGACACTGGCTATAACACCCAAGATGGGTGAAAAGCCATTAAAATGAAGAAGAAGAAGAGAAAAACAGTTGAAATTTATATTAAAAAACAGTGAAATTTAGAGCATTTACAGTTATCGAAATAATAGATTTTACTACAATTAAACCGGACTAATTGAGGTATCCCAATAACTTAAATTGTGGCCAAATTTGTAACAAAAAATTATCAATTTTGATGCGCGGTGAATAAAGTTCAAATAATTTGCAAATATTTTCATGAGACATAGTAAAGTAATTTGTTCCTTTTTACATCGTGGCATAAATTGATAGAAAGGAATGTAAACATGTAGTATGTTCCCGTGGCACGTCCAGTCGCAAGGTCGTTCCTTATAAGGAAACTTGGTCCTGACATCATCAAGAATCTGACACACGTCACGTCGCGATAGCAAAAAATCCTTTTCATCGACACCAGGATTAAATTCCGTCCTTCCTATTCACTTTCCTTTTTGCCTCCGCGGCTACTGGCATGTAATTTACAATCAATATAGGTAGGTACTGATCAATTGAATCGCGTATGTTCATACATGTCCGAGAATGCTCCATTCTTGATGGCTACGATCATCGAAAGTCCATTCACAAGTTGTATCTCAGACGACTCGACTATAATTGAGAAAAGCATAAAACTGCAGCTGTCAATGCTCTGGTGATAAATGATTATTTTATATACTGCCAATATTGCACTAATAAAATCATCACCGTAATTTATATTATGCTGATTTGTATATTTTTATGGTGTATCATCTCTTTTGATATTTTCGATGGTTTGTCATTTTATTTAACAAATGGACAATGAAAAATCTTCAGTATTACATAGCGCCCTTGTAAGTATTTTTTTGCAAAAATGGCGTTATATATATAAATTGGCCATTTTTACATAATTTTTTACTACAACGAATTCTTTATGCCAGTTCAAAAAAAAAACAGTTTCGTTAATAAAAATTTTGTTGAACCTGGATACTTTAATTGAACCTGGATGTCCACTTGAATCCTCTTACTTATAACTAAAACTAAAAAACTCTTACTTATACAAACTTTTACTTATAAAACTAAAAAACTCTTACTTAAACTCTTACTTATACAAACATATATCTTTCAATTGACACATTTTTTTACAAATACAAATTCAAATTGTATACATGGATGGTGCCGTAATATCACATGTGAAAGAACGTGTCAATTAAAAAATATATACAAGTTCCGTAATTTGATTAGTGTGGTTGTCAATCATGGGTAGAATGGTATCAGTTAAATGTGTATAAAGTGATCACTTTAATACTCAGACTTCCATATTCTTCTTCATTGATATTTGAGATGGCAAATTCTATTCATTAGTACCTACCTCAAAATAATAATAAAATATAAAAAAAATGTGTTTTTATTATTTTTTTTAAATACTTCAATTTCATACTTTTTCTGTGAGCTTAAGCGGCGCATGATTAAAAATATTAATACAATTAATATGACATAATTAGGTTTCATATTGTGGTAGAGTGGGTTGGAACTCAGAAACTCTTGACTCAAGAGTCCGCGACACTAACCATGTGACCAAAGCCCGACACTAACTATAATAGAAATCCAAATTAATATCAAATCCATAATTAACAATACTATAATGACCAAAGCCTCCCGTTATTGTCGATGTTCCTAACTGATAAAAAATAAGAAACAGGTCCATATTCTTCCCCATCTATGTTGAAATGGCAATATAAATAACTACTAAGTGGACAGATCCTGATTTGTGAGCAAATACTTGGAGACACTCAAATCATTATGAAAATGTATCAACCTGTCTCCAATCCAAGAGAGTTTTAACATCCAGAAGAGGCCATCCAATTTAGCGTTCCGGCTGGCTGGTGGGTCGTGTACCCGATGGCCCACTTGACCGTAACATAGTATTTAGTACTGCCTTCTGAACTGATATTGGTTTAGCCTCTAAACTCCAGGAGCTCTAAACTATTTCGGTTAAGGACACAGAACTTTTCGGCATTTGCCCATTGCTGGGAGAAGTTCCTGATTACCCCACAATAGTCTTTCCTTCTTGTTCACAACACAGGTTAAAATAATAATATAATTAAAAAAAAATTAAACCCTTCTCCGCACCCCAATGGTGCATAGGGCACTGCGTAATACAAACGCAGTGTTATCTTGATCGTTAACCATGAAGGAAAGGTGATCAGCCCTCCGCTTCAGGTACCAGTCCAGGGTAGTATCGAATAAATAGTACAGTGAAAAAAATCACTTATATTTATTTTACCCCCCCTGGGAATCGAACCCGGGACCTCCAGAACGGTAGTCGAGCGTGCTGACCATTACACTACGGAGGAATTATTATATTATATTATTATTTTATTATATTATAATAAAATAATAATATAATAAAATAATAATATAATATAATAATATATTTTTAGTCAGAAGAAACAAAAAACTTAATGATCTTTAAACCTTATACATAATAAGCAAAGTAAAAAGTAAATACAACTCCCATCTAAAAAAAGGATGCAGGACTATTTAGTTAGCTAGTGTATTATATATATATATATATATATATATATATATATATATATATATATATATATATATATATATATATATATATATATATATATATAGTTATATAGTTAGTTAGCCTTCTGAACATTGATTTAGCCTCTAAACTCCAAGAGTTATAAACTATTGAGGTTAAGGATACACGACTATCCCTGCCTCCCAGTTATCCACATTGACCGGAAGTCGATATAGGAACGTGGACATTGAACCAACGTGGTTTTCGTGCGGGAGTCTCGTGTATAACCCGCCCCAGACACCTTACAGATAGTCCGCTAATGAATCGTGCTGCAACGTCAAACCCGAGTTATCTCGAGCATTTGCATGCTCATTATGATTTTAATCTGGGATTTATAAATTATATCGAAGAGCTTTAAGTTCAAATTATGGTATAAGACTTAAATTTAATATAATCTAGTCCAAACAACCAGAGATCTGCAATAAAAATATATAATATTTATAATATCCAAATGACTGTTTACAAATATGGTTCTTTCCACTTAGAAGCTATTTTTTGATATCTCAACATAGAAGAAGATGTTTTATGAGTTTTTATCAAAAAGTAATTGTATATACTCGTATAAATAAAAATGCCTATGTTCGTTTACTCAAAATCTTAAATCCAAAGAGATTCAGAGTAAGGACTCAGAAATTTTGACATTGTGTTTTAAATACTCGCGTGTTTTTATATGAGTAGTCCACCTGCAAACCACGTTATGTTGAAAAAAAATAACGTAACGTGGTTTGTCGCCATTGCCTTAAAAGTTTTTTTCAGGCAATGGCGTCATTCGGTAAAAAATGTCGATATTTAACATAATCTGGCAAAACTCTTTCACTTTCTAAAATCTCTCAAAAAAACTCAAATCGGTAGAAGAATTAATTTTCTATATATTAAATCAAGTATTAGAAAAATCAACAACCGTTGCAAATTCGCTATGCTGATCGAAAGTTCACTTTCTAAAATCTCTCAAAAAGTTCAAATCAGCAGATTTAATTTACTACCGATTGCAGCTATTGGCTAAAAAAATTAATTTTTTAACATAACGTGGTTTGTAAGTAGACTACTTATATGCCCTTTTTTTCTTTTTCATTTGACCAGATTGATTGTAAACTTTTAGTGATGCGGTTGTCAATAGTGGGTAAAATAATGAATATTTTAATGTTAAATTGCTCACTTTAACCGAACAATCTCAAAAAAAGGAGAGTACATAGGAGTGGGATTTTTTGGGGTTGGTTTGTAAGGGGCAAAACGTATTTGTATAGTTCGATTTGAAGACTTGAATAGATCGAAAAGAAATACGTTGTTGGGTAATATATCCAAAATAAAACAAGGTTTTTGTTCGATTGAATTCTACATTTATTTATGTATATCTTAATACTTTACGCGTTTCGTCTTCTTAGGACATTATCAAACACACTTCTTAGGACATTATGAGTGTTTGATAATGTCCTAAGAAGACGAAACGCGTCACGTATTAAGATATATATAAATAAATGTAGAATTCAATCCAACAAAAACCTTGTTTTATTTTGGATACATTACCCAACAATTCAATATGGAATTCTTCCAACTGTCTGCAGTTACAATAAATAAGAAATTCGTTTTTCGGTTGAGTTTCTCTGGCGAAGAGTGTCGGCCGTCGATGTGCCGATGGCGTCAGCATCTTGCCGATTAACCTGCGCCATTATACAAGCCGTCATAATAATGGTATAATAATATGTAGCCGGCGGAGCGCAGCGACATCGCCCGCCCGAGCTTGCTTTCTCCTGTCTACTAAATTCAGCATCGAATTAGCTGCTGAAACCCACAAGCCTGTCTGGAAGAAATTTCCATCATTTTCAAAAAAACAGCTTATACCCCCTCTTCATCCTTTAACGTCCCAAGGGTACAAATCTTAAGTTTATTTTATTTATTTATTATGTACAACATATTAGTACAAGTATCTACCGTAGAACGGGGTTCTTAAACTTTGATGTGTTACTTGAGCCCAGTACAAAAAAAAATAGATCTGTATTTAGTCTACAATAATGAACGTATCGACTTGATTCATTGTTTCCCTGACAGGTGACACTTATTGTCACGACACGTTCATTATTGTAGACCAAATACGGATTTTTTTTTTTTTGTACTGGGCTCAAGTAACACATCAAAGTTCAAGTAGCCCCGTTCTACAGTACTTATTTTGTGTAATTCATTTATGTAAGTGACTTGATTGATGTAACTATTTTGTGAAATTCCCAAAAAATTTTTTTTTTTTTTTTAAATATCTAATTTTTGTGTGTTTGTTTTTCGTTCTAGTGCGGGGATAGTATATGCCCCGGTGATGCTGGAGTTAGCGCTTCCCGAGCTGGTCCAGCGGCGTGCTGGCACCCCGCGTGCTTCCGCTGCGCCGTCTGCCGAGAGCTGCTCGTGGACCTGGTGTACTTCTGGCGCGCCGGGCGCCTCTACTGCGGCCGCCACCACGCAGAGACGCTCAAGCCGAGGTGCTCGGCCTGCGACGAGGTGAGAACAACCCGCTATTTAACTAACCACATGTGGACCCTCAAGCCAAGGTGCTCGGCTTGCGACGATGCGAGAACAACCACTTTTTCTTTTGTTCGTGCCATGTCAGGTCCCCGTGACGTCGACTATCATCACTTGAAAGTAATCTGTGTCCTGGGCAGTTCTAAACAGCGTCTCTACCGTAGTCCTGATCCCCATTCAATCTCGTATATATTTAACTAACCTATTTGACTATTTCGGGTTGTGGTCCCGTGGTAAGTGTCGCGGACTCTTGAGTTAGAGTTTCTCGGTTCGAACCCACTCTACCACTATTTTATACCTATTTCTTATAATGATCCGTTGAGGCTCACAGAAATATGTAGTATGAAATTGAAGTATATTTATAAATAATAAAAAACACAAATATTTCTCTTTTTAGAAAATAAATAAATGACCACGCTAAACCAATCTATCTTTGCGAACAATCTTCGCCTCTTCCATATTCATACATACCGGCCGATTATTCCAACTCCTGACCTGACCACGCCCAAATATTTGAAATACTTGATAGTGTCAAGTTTTCCTCGATCTTCCTCTGCTTTTACCAACCATATTATCTTCATTAATTTGTTTTACTATCCTTTCTTCATTCATTCGATTCACATGCCCAAACCATCTCAACACACCTTTCTTAATTTTATAATGCTCATTTTGGCTTTGAATTATTTCCTTATTTCACCATTCAAACATCTATCATACATCGTTTTGCCGCTTATTCGTCTGAGAGATCGAATTTCGACTGAAATCTGTGCACTTTCACCCTAATTTTACCAACATTATGCTTCACTTCCATACATTATAGTTTTATATTTTTGCTGTATTTTTTTACAAATTAAATGAAAACAATAAAAAGAGTATAAAAAAGAACTTCACTGAGTTAAGAAAGGGGTAATATTTTTAAACGTATATTACTTTAGCAATCTTGATTAAATCGTAGTTCGCTTATTTTAATATGAACTGGAACATTTGCTTTATTTGAAATAATAATGAAGGAAAATTTATCTGCGTGGGTACGTTGGCCAATAGCTTTCCAGTTAATAAAAGAACACGAATATAAATTATATATTTTTTTTAAAGTTTGAATAAAAATCCCAAATCCCGGATGGCGTGGGCCAGTTCACTAAATAAAGAGTGAAAAATTCATACGAGCTATGTGCCATTTCATTAAAAAATATATGCAAAAAAGGACGTTCGTCAAAAGTTGTAATTCGTTACCGAAACTCTTTTTGGAACTGGCAAAGGAAGAATTAAAGCAGAGTAAACGCTGTTGGAATGCGGTCCCTCAGACGAATGTGTGGAAAATTATTGTAAGACAGGTTTAAAAACGAAGATATTAGAAAGGAATGTAAGGCTGAACTAGGGATAATTAATAGATTAAGAAGAGTTCTCTAAGGTGGTATGGACATGGGGAGCGAATGGATAGCGAGAGAATGACTATAAAAATATATGTGGTGAATGTGAGCCGGAGAACAGAACGAAAACGGCCGAAAAAGACTTCATATCAATCAGCACGATCATATCAATCAGAACCTAAAATTTGGTGGTGTCAAAAGTCTGCGTAATCTTAGGGCATGTATGACTAGATTTATGGATGTGAAGAAAGCGACGAGTGTATGTCAAGACAGAATAGTGTAGCGTTCCATCCTCTCTGCCTACCCCTGCGGGGAAATGGCGTTATGGTAGTAGTAATATTTTCGAAGCTGCATTTACCTTCCTCTTTGACTTAGATTATAATTTGTATTTTAAATTTAAATCTGTAAAAACCGGAATGTGAGTAACAAGCACCGAGATAAAGCTTGTCAAGAGTTTGGTCCACTCCATTTTTCTTAATGCTGCTGAAACATAGACCATAAAAACAGCAGAAAGGAGAAAAATTCACGCAATTGAAATTTGGTGTTAGAGGCACATGGACAGCTAGAAGCACCAACATTTCAAAGCCTGTCAGTCGCTTAACCAATGCATACCAAATATGACATGTATCTGCTCAAGAACTTTTGTAATTTTCCAGTAAAGTTCATCAAACTACACTTAGGACATTTGGAATTTCCCCCTTTGAATATGAAAATACCTTTTATCAAGCAGGAAAATGGTATGAAGTATTTAAAGGCAAAGGTTTTGCAGCGGAAGTGAGTGTTGTATGCGCCTACACATTACACCCTCATCCCTTCTCGAGTTTACATTCATCAACGGGGACGAGGGTGGTATTTTACTAGGAAACCCCCTTCAGACGTCCCCGAAATTGGCGAAATTACTAGTTACCACGGTGTGTTATTAATGAAAGATTTCTTTATAAAATATAGCGGCTTATAAGGTTCCTAAATTTGTTTCGCAAGCTTTATTTAGTCTGATTTTATTAAGTTTAAAAATGTATCCGTATATTTTAATTAATATGTTAAAGGAAGTATTAATGCGTAATTTAAAAAAAAAACATATAAATTCAATAGTTAGGTTCTTGAATAATATGGTTCGTGCCTAGAATAAGTAATTTTTTAACCAACTAACGATCGTGATATTTTTTCTCAGAGGTAGGCAAGTATTGCAAAATTATAAATTGACTTAACTTTACTTTTATATTTTTTTTACGAATATTTTTGTATATAGTGGTTATATACTAATATTATTGACATTTTTGTAAAAAAATATAAAAGTAAAAATGACTACCCACAAAGTTAATGCTTTAAATATTAATAATATTGGAAATTTGTACAAACCTAATTTAAAACATTTTCAAATTTTGCTTTATAGATGTAATTAAATCTCTTTTTAAACGTCGATTTTTCCCACTTCAATATGAATAATCTATCTCGACTTGAAAAAAACACTGGAGTCCTTTTTTTACCGATTTTTTGTATTTCATTTAATTTGTACAAATTGATAACAAACACACAAACACAAGAAAACTCTAATGTATGGAAGTAAAGCCACGAAGTGGACTGAATACAGTCGAAATGCTATTTCTTAGAAAAATGTGCGGCAAAACGATGCATGATAGATGTTCAAATGATGATATAATATAAGAAAAGAATGCAAGGCTGAGATAAACATTATCTATAAAATTATGAAAGGTGTGTTGAGATGGTTTGGGCCTTATAATTTTTATAACCTTTCAGAACAAATATTATTTAGCAGTTAAATAATTTAAAAAAATATTAAGTATGTAGTTAAATTGCTTATTTAGTAATTGGCATAATGTTTATTGATAATTTCACGCATGCCGCAAAGTCGATTGATCCGAAAGGGAAATATTATTATATGCACAAATAAAATATCAAAGGGTTATTTGTTATTGGTCACGAATGAATGGTTTTACGAAACACCAGCAATGCACCTGTACTGCACTGGGGTCAAGGGGAAGCGTAGCTGCATAGGAATTGGTAGCCAACTCGAGTAAGGTTACCAACCAAACTAAACTGCATCTACAATTAGGAATGTTATCTAACTAATTTATATGAATACGTATCTAAAGCGATTATTTTACGAGTATATTCCGTAAAATCGCTTAATGAAGAACTCACAATCAGTATGAATCGAAATCCATTTAAATATGTATGTATGTATTTGGTTTTTAAATGAAAAGAGTTATTAAAAAAGGTAAGGTGTTTAAAAAAAAATTAAAATTCAGTAGGGGAGAGTGCCCATGGATGGGACGTTTTTGATTTTGCCTCTCTAGTTCTTCTCTGTAAAATAAATCACAAAAAGTAAACGTGGTTTCTCTTTATTCAATCTTTTAGCTACAAATATGCCATACTTTGTTTTCTAAAAAAATTAACCTAACTGCCTGAAAAATCGATTTCAAATAATGTCCTAAAATGTCCCATTCATAAACACCCTCCCATGAGAGGGACACCAGTATACCATGAATGGGACATTAATTAAAATGCTAGATTGATGGAATAATTATATTTTAAAACAAAAATCATCTGTAGACACTTTCGTATAATACGTAGACACATGTAAAAGAAATTTTATTAAACATTTTTGCAACATTTTTGGCAAAATTTTTTTTTTTCATGGGCCACAAATTTTACATTTAAGCCATTGCATAAAACTATATTGATATTCTCCTTCACATATGTGAGACTTATTATCCTCCTTTCCTTTTGTTTTTGTCAGTGATACACCTTCTATTTCAACTGATTTATCTGAACTGATCTCTGTCATCACTCATTGAAATATTTTGTTGAAAACTGAGTTTTTTTAAAACTCTTTTAGCGTTAGGCTTATTTTATGGTCTATCTATAGGTTTTCATTTTCCATTCTTAAATAATTGTATTTTCAAAAACTTGTCCTTTTCTGAAGTGTCAGATATTATACTTGATTTCCCCTTACTGATTTATTTCTGTACTGTAGAACATATTCTTCCAGCTGAATTTAAATACGTGGAAAGTATTTCTTCTCGCTTCAGACTAAACTAACTAACTAAAAAAACTAACTTACCATCACGCCGCTTCCCCGCAGGGATAGGTAGAAAGAATATAACGCCACACCACTCTGTCTTTGCAAACATTCTTTTCGCCTCTTCCACGTTCATGCATCTCCTCACTCATACCCGCCGATTGTTACGACTCCTAACCTGACCACTTGCAATTATTTGGCTTACCTGATCGTGCCATGTTTTTCTCAGTCTTCCTCTGCTCCTTTTTCCAATAACATTCGCCTAGTAAATTTGTTTAACCGTTTTATCCTCACTCATTCGTTCTACATGTCCAAACAATCTCAACACATTTTTCTTAATTTTATCGATTATGCTTATCTCAGCTTTGCATTCCTTCCTTACTTCACTATTCGAACATCTATCATAATCGTTTTGTCGCACATTCTTCTGAGAGATCGCATTTCGACTGCATTCAGTCTACTTTCATCCTTATTTTGCCAACTCCATGTTTCACTTCCATACATTAGAGTTAGAACCGGGACTCCGTTATGCACTGCCAGTTTAGCTTCCGCTGATAGGCTCTTTTATTTCCTATCAGCCTTTACTTGTTTGATATGTCTATAAAGAGAAGATTTTCCTATTGCATATGTCTTTGCAACCGACCTAATATTTTGCTTTTATTTAAAACCTCTTCTACAGCAGCTTCAATTAGAACATTGGTGATTGATGGTTGGTGAACGATGCCGTGTTTTTGGCATTATAACCTAAAAACAATATAACGTTTACAATGCGTGTAATACAAACGAGTACAAACGATTTTTAATATAAATTAAAAGTATTCGCCATGAATGGGGCAATTTTCCCTTGAGTGGGACCGTCCCATTCATGATCACTGCGCGCGTCCCATTCAAGGAAATGCGTGATTTTTAGAAAAATAGATAAATCGATACATTTATTCTAAAGTAAATTTGATGAAACATACTTTATAATATCCTGAGAGAACCAACTTAAATAATTGTATATATCAATTGCAGCACTTATCATAACCTATATGTACAAACAAAATCAAACTGCAATATATAATTTACTTTTTGGCGCAAAAAAATTGTAACACGTCTTACTCGCTTCACTGTCAGTCGAGAACTGAGGTTTGAGGATTAATCTGTCTAATATCGTAGCGTTAATGTTGGGTAATTTTTAATTTTTTTTTGTAACAATAGTTTGGGCTGGAGGACGATTGTCCCATCCATCCTCTGTCCCACTCATGGGCACTCTCCCCTATATGTATATTCTAAAAAATCGTCTAATTCCAATAAATATTCTAAAAAAAATGAGCGTAAAGAGGCGTCACTAATCGCTCACTCCTTTCAACGTCATATATCAAAAAACTTGATTTTTCAGGAGATCGTTTTTAAAGTTTTAAAATATAATACAAAGTTTTAAAAATAAATATCAAGCCACTTATTGAACTTTTTACTTTGCAACATATCTTTTTAGGTAAAATCTCAATGTTTTTTCTCCATTTGAAAAATATTTAGCATATTCAAAAATATATACATATATACAATACCTTTTCTTCAAAATGTAAAAACAACACTTTCTGCCCTATGGCAGGTAAATATTAAGTTAAAAACATGCTGCTTTTGCTGGGATATAGTACATTTTCTGGGCATTCCAAAAATATGCACAACTGATAATTGACGATTTTTGACATATGACGTTGTTGAAAGGAGTGAGCGTAATGTGGAAAGGCAAATAGCCGCAAGTGAAATAAACGAGTTAGAAAATGATGCTTTTTGCCAAAACATGTATCATATACAATTTTGAGGCTATATGGATAATGAATTAATGTAAAGAAAAGAGATGGAGAAAAATCTGTGATTGCATATGATAGAGGCCAGTTATAAGAATGCTTTGAGCCGTGTTAAGCCAAACAGCCGCAACTCGAGTTACGGGTAGTTTTGCCTTTACACATTATGTCAGAGCTCAGCGCGACCGAGCGCGTTGTGATTTGAACGCTCGAGATCTCGGGCTTAACGTAATTCGAAATTTGACGCTTTTCAAATAGTCAAATTGTAAAATTTAAAAAAATATAAAAGTATATATATACATATTTCAAAATTGCAAATTGCAAAATCGAAAATGAAATATGAATTCAAATGAAACCAAAATTGAAAGGTTTGCCTTTCAAATTTTATTTCATTTTAATTCATTCAATTCCTTGTATTTCGGTACACTAGATGGGCATCCTTTTTGTACAGTAAAGATGAGTTTTTTTTTGTTATTTATTTGGGTTTTTTACAGCCACCACAAAACAATATACAACAACAATTAACAAATCTACAGCCAATTAAAAAAATCCACTGAAAATACTATTCTTATGAAAGTTATGTTGGTTGGGGTGAATGTGAGCGTGTGTGAGTGTGTGTGTGTGTGTGTGTGTGTGTGTGTGTGTGTGTGTGTGTGTGTGTGTGTGTGTGTGTGTGTGTGTGTGTGTGTGTGTGTGTGTGTGTGTGTGTGTGTGTGTGTGTGTATAGTACCTATTCCATATCAAAATAAATCATCCAACAAACAGGGATTATAAACAGTTGGCTTGTTGAACAAACGCCAACGATCAATCATTCACCCAATTTCCTGCTTAGTTCTTTTTTTATGGAATTAGTGCTTTTCCCAAATATATCTACGTCATTAAACATTTTACTAGACAATTTTTATTTTTAACATTTTATTAGACATCATTTATTAGACAAACAGTTTTGACAGAGATATGGTCGTCGTGTTTGAGTGATTGCGTTCATTATCCAATTGGGTCGCAATCTTATGCAAAATTGCCATTTTTTCCAGAAGAGCGCGTTCGTGTCTCAGCTGGTCGGGAAATTACTGTCTCTCCGCCAGTTACTGTCTGGCGGGTATTCTGCAGGATAACGATAGCTATTCTTCAACCTCGGTTAATGTTTTAACACCTGTTAAAATAATAACCGATCCTTTGCCACTTTAATCAAGAAAAATACCATTTATGTAAAATCTGTCTTCATATATCGCTCACTCCTTTCAAGAACGTCATAAATCAAAATAATTGATTTTTCAGGAAAACGTTTTTAAAGTTTAAAAATATATTACAATGCATTAAAAATAAATATCAAGCCACTTACCGAACTTTTTACAGTGCAACAAATCTTTTTAGGTAAAACCTGAAGGTTTTTTCTCCATTTAAAAAATATTTAATAAATTAAAAAAAAAAAAATAAACAATACCTTTTCTTCAAAATGCAAAATCAGCACTTTCTGTCCTGTAGCGGTTAAATATTAAGTTGAAAATATGCCTCTTTTGCTGGGATATAGTACATATTCTGGGCATTCCGAAAACATGCACAACTGAAAATTGACGGTTTTTGATTTATGACGTTCTTGAAAGGAGTGAGCGGTACATGTTAGTTTAAAAGGTCTTCTAAAATGAGAATTTTTGGAGGGTGCTCCGATTCAGACATTTTCAGGCACAGTTGGGGAATTGCACATCGCGGATTTATTTACAGACTTGTTATGGGTACCAAGTTGTTAATTTTGTTCATTTATTGATTCGGCAGTTACTTAGTGGTAATCATTATCAATTTTAAATGAACTTTTTACTTGGTAAATACCACATTTTTAAAAAATCTATTGTGACACGTGTTTTGATACATTCCGCATCATTATACGGTATTTTAAAATGGTGTATAATGCATCGAAACACATGTCACAATGATATAAAAATAATATACTCTCTTCCCAAGCATCCGTTTACATACCTCATATTATAATAAATAGTATTTTTCATGTATTAATTTTAAATCAAAGACAAATTTTTTGAGTCTACTAAGTTTTATTTTATTGACAAAAACACATAAAAAATAATATTGTGAAAAATTTTTCACCTAGTTATGGCATCAAATGAATGTTTGTTTGATAATGCCAGAACTAGGCGAAACAATTGTCACAGTATTAATTTTTATGGGTTTTTGTAAATAAAATACAACTTAGTAGACTCAAAAAATCTGTGTTTGATTTAAAATTAATACATAAATTAAAATGGAGTTTTAAAAATCAAACGCCAAATCAATAAGTCAAATCAGTCTTACCTTGCTAAATCTCAACCGGACTTTCCGGGTTTGAACCGGAAAAATGACAACACTATTTTTCCTGTCAACTAAATTATGTAGCGAGTGTTGTTATTTCCTCTTACTATGTTCGAGTGAATATTACCAACCCTGTCTTGAATACAAACACGCACAAATGAGCATGGCCTTCCTTGAGCAGGACCAACTACTGAGTTCTGTAGAACAACATCCTTAACACAGTAAAATGAGTCATTCGGTATAAATTAATTGCAAATTATAATATTATATTTAGCATTATGGCACGCAAAGCTTAGGAAAGTTAAGTACCTAGGATACGTTACAAGGTGTGATGGGTACCATCTTACAATTTATCCTTGAAATAAAATATGCTAAAATTAATTCAGTACTTTGTCAAATTAAAACATTAAAAATATTCATTTTATTTTTTGACATCTCATCAAAGATGAAGAAGAATATGGAAGTCGGGGCATTTACGGGGCTGACGACCGTCATAGGCTGGTTTAAGTGATCACTTTACACACTGGTTTAAGTGATCACTGTAACATTCACCAATTCTACCCATTATTGGCAACCACACTACTCAAATTCTAGGAAGTTCTATATATGTAAACCAATTTTAAAATGTTGTTAGTCCGCCTCCGTGGTGTAATGGTCAGCGTGTTTAGCTACCGTGCTGGAGGTCCCAGGATAGATTCCCAGGGGGGGTGAGAATAAATATTAGTGCATTTACACTCTAATATTCATTTAATATTACTCTGGACTGGTCCCTGAAGCGCAGAAGTGATCACCTTGCCTTCATATAATTAACGAACAACGATAACATTGCGTCAATACGATGCAGTGCCCTATGCACCATTGGGTGCGGATTAGGGTTAGAGAGATACTTAATCAGCAATATAATGATATTTAAGGAGATATTCGCAAACACAGAATTCATTCCAGCGGAAACTTCCGGAGAGGTCACATATCTGTTCACGTCCGATTTTTTTAAAGAATGTTTACTGTATATATATTCAAATAACTGTTTTGTTTTCAAAACCATTAAATAATTTCCAAGAAAAATTTATTGATTCAACGCAAAAATTGTGATTTAAGAAAAAAAATTAAGTACAAAAAATGTTACCTAAATTGAGATAAAATTAAGTTGCGAATCAACAAATACTGGGCCTTTAGAAGTACACCGGAAAATAGTTATTCAGTACTCGGTCGTGAAAAAAATACATGCTTCGTTATCAAATAAACCTGATTTTAAGTTGTTGTATAATACGCTCAAAGATCAACCAATTAGTCGAAAAAATGCCATGTAAATATTCGATATAATTTCACGTAGTCATGAAAGCCATTATTTTAGGGAGAAACCGAACACGAAACTAATAAAACAACATGTCTGCACTCACCCCCCTCGTCTTACGTAATAAGTGATCTTATTTTTGTTTTATTTTTTAAATAAACGGTTATGTGTTCACTAAACCACGCACTGGTGAAACTAACATGAGTAGGTACTTGACACTTGAATGTATTTTAATTAGTTCAAGTACCTCGAGTGAGCACGCCACCTTTACGAAGTACACGGCACTTAAATTCTGAAACTTTTCAGCCATCGACCAAGACTTAAGTCGAGGTTTGGTACTATTATTAAGCAATTCAGGGAGCTATTTGGAATCGTATTCGCTAATATTTATTTGAATAGATAGAAATGTTAACCAGCTGCCTGACATATATAAAGTAGAACCCATTCGGGGATCCAAAATAAATGATCTGAAAAGATACTTTATGGAAATCTTTCCATAAAGTATCTTTAATGTAGTGATTAGTCATATTTTCTTATTTTGTTTTTATCTAATGTTTTTTTTTATATTTTCTCATTTGTTTATTTTAAATATGCTTCTTATCTTATGTTTTCTTCATTTATTTCTTTTAAAAATGCTTCTTATGCCTATTTATTATACCTGTTTATTGTTTTCATATATTTATATTTTTGCATTTTGAAGAAAAGGTATTGTTTGATTTTTTTTTTTAAATATAATAATGAAAGCAGACTGAATGCAGTCGAAATGCGATCGCTCAGATGAATGTGTGGTAAAACGATGTTTGATAGATGTTCGAATGATGAAATAAGGAAAGAATGTAAGGCTGAGATAAGCATTATCGATAAAATTAAGAAAGGTGTGTTGAGATGGTTTGGACATGTGGAGCGTATGAGTGAAGAAAGAACGGTTAAACAAATTTATGAGGCGAATGTAGTTGGAAAAAGAAGCAGAGGACGACCGAGGAAAACTTGGCACAATCAGGTATGTCAAATACTTGAAAGCGGCCGGGTCAGGAGTCGTAATAATCGTCGGGTTTGTATGAGGAGATGCATGATTGTAGAAGAGGCAAAGAATGTTTGCAAAGACTGAGTGGTTTGGCGTTCGATTCTCTCTGCCTACCCCTGCGGGGAAGCGGCGTGATGGTTAGTTAGTTAGTTAGTTTAATATAATAATTTTTCAAATGGAGATAAAACCTTCAGATTTTAGCTAAAAAGATCTGTTGCACAGTAAAAAGTTCAATAAGAGGCTTGATATTTATTTTTAATACATTTAATAATATTCTTAAACTTTAAAAACTGAAAAAAATCCATTTTTTGATATATGACGTTCTTGAAAGGAGTGAGCGAAATGAGTAAAGAATGAACATGTAAATAAATATATGAAGCGGATGTAGTTGAGAATATGAGAAAATAAGAATATAGCTGTAGCTAAAACCACTTCTATTGTATTTACTGCTTCCAGTGGCGCATAGGGCACTGCATCGTTTTGAATGCTGCATAATTTTATCCAAGTTGATCATAAACTTCAAATGGAATCAAAATAATCACCAATTCAGATGACCGAATGATTTATGATTATAAATAATAATTTATAATGAATTAAATAAAAAATTATAATGAATCAATTTACAGTGAGTTAATTTCTATAATAATTTTTAATGAATTATAATCTCATGTCTAATATTATTATCTTCTCTTTCATATTTATGAAACGATTTCGTTAAAAGCACTGCGTATTTTTTCAAGTTGAAATTTAAAGAAAAACAAATTTGAAATTCAAGTCTGTCTTCAGATACATATATTATACGTAAGTTGATAAATTAAACTACATTTTTGATTGAATCTCACGAAAGCCTTGAATACATTACTTGCCATAAAGCCGAACAAACACGCAAACTTAAAAGACACCCTGTCATGCTGGATAATCCTCGTATTGTAAAATCGATAATTTATACCTCTTTATTTACTGGACTACTCTGCTACATTTTAAAATTATCTAATTCTTATTTTATAATTTTCCATTTAACCGTAACCTCAAATCACCTACTTCCTCAAACCGCTAACTTGATGAGTATTGAATGTGTCATCTAGTAAAAATTATAATTTTACTGGTTCACGCAGTTATGATTAACGAATGTTCCAAATGTAACTTAAATAAATTGAAATGTAACTTTGTTTTAAAATCATTATATTTATTCAATATTTTCTATATTCAATTCAAACCCCTTATCCGCACCCCAATGGTGCATAGGGCACTGTATCATATCAACGCAGTGTGATCTTGATCGTTAACTCATGAAGGAAAGGTGATCAGCCCTCCGCTTCAGGTACCAGTCCATTTTTATTATATTTATAGTGATTTTAAAACAAAGTTACATTTTAATTATAAAATGGAAAATCACAAAGTTAGTGCTTCAAATATAAATTATAGAATTTTCCAATGATAATTTATTTTCGGGATGTTCAGACTTTCATCTTCTTTCGTATAAAAACCATAGTTGCTTCTCTTATTATCTTATTAAATCACCCTGATGCGTAAATATAATATATATATATATATATATATATATATATATATATATATATATATATATATATATATATATATATATATATATATATATATATATATATATATATATATATATATATATACAAGAACTTATTTTGTAAAACTTGTATATGTGAATGACTTGATGTATGTAACTGTTTTGTGAAATTCCCAAATAAAATAAAATAATATATAAATATATTATATATATATATACACTAATTAAGGTGGTCTTAAACAAATTGCAAAAACATTTTAAATAGTAACATTACGTCATACAACGTCTATAATACTTTTCATTTTCAAAATACTAGCTGAAATTACCTTATCAGCATGATATAAAAAGCAAACAATCCATTTAGACTAGACTGTTCCCAGCCGTACCCTGATATTTCCGTTTTCAGTGTGTCATCACTTCCTGGTCCGATTAAGTTCTTTCAGCATTTTTTATTAAAGTTGATACCAGACGGTTAAATATCAAAGAAGATATGTGACTGCAGGTACGAGATAACAGAATCTAAAACAAATAAAGCGATAGTTCGCAATGCGTACTTTTTGTATCAACAAATTCCACAGTTCGACCTCAATAAATGACTAATTGCGCGATGTAATTACTCACACATTGCTAACTGATGTCTTCTTTTTTAGATATTTTCTTTGTCACTTTAATTATTGCGGGGGCCGAGAATGATATCCGGGTAGGGATCGTTTTGGTGCAAATGAAATGATGAAGTCTGATATAAATTTACAGTTATAAACATTTTTGAGTCAACATATTCATGATTCTACCTGTTTCTTCAATAATTTTTATTTTGTATTTTAACACTAATATCAATTCCATATTTAATAATTTTTCACTTGAAGTATTGTTTGAATGTAACATTTGTATCTTTTGATTAATTTGTTCCTCCCGTGTTGTTGAGACATGACGCGGAATTGCATTTAACAGAAAGTACCTACTCGCTAGAAGAACTCATACTTTATACGTTTATTATCCAATTAACAACTTGCCCCATTTTCGCATCCTCCGGAACACGATTGTTCCAGAATACACATCAAGTCTTCCCAGTACTCGCCAAGTACCGACATTTTTGTATTCTTATATTTTTTTTCTCAAACATATCAATCGATATATTTTGTAAATTTTTATTTGATTAATATAGTTATAAAAAAAATACAATTTAATTAGTTAGCTACGCATATCTAATAAAAAAAAAATCTAGTTACGCTGCGCCTCTTCAAAAAAGAGACTAAGCTCTTGTGCTTGGAGAGGGACTAACAATCAATATTTATTTATATTACTTAAGGCCTATCTCGCAATAATATAATTCATTAAGCGGTCGGCTGCTCTGAGAGCCCATTTTTTTAGAAAACCATAAATTTATTTTGAAGAAAACTTATTTATTCATTACAAAAACTAGATAAAAAAAATCAATTACATCAAATTTTACCTGGGGTTAAAGAAAATTAAGATTATCGAATACAGGGATGTATTAAGGATGTACCTACAGTATTTTTGTGTTTTTTTGTGTGGACTTTTCTTTAAGTATTTAACATATTCTTTTTTATACATCCGTAGGAAGGTTATTAAAATATTTGATTCACAAATATTTGAGTAGTGTGGTTCTCAGTCATGGGTAGAATGGTGAACGTTGCACGTGTGTAAAGTGATCACTTAATCAGGCTTTGTAGCCTGGTCATAAGACCTGTAATACCCAGGCTTCCATATTCTTCTTCATCTATATTGAGATGTCAAAATGTAATAAAACATGGTTCAACCCTTAAAAACAAGTCACTTAACACTATGAACACTCAAAGAGCGCCTTACAAATACCGTTTGTGGAATGGGAGTTCTTGATATTCGTCACTCCTTTCAAGAACGTCATAAATCAAAATACTCGATTTTTCAGAAGAACGATTTTAAAGTTTAAAAATATAATGCGATATATTAAAAAATAAATATCAAGCTACTTATTAAACTTTTTTTATAAAACCTGAAGGTTTTTCTCCACTTGAAAAATATTTAGTGTATTTCAAAAAACAATTAAACAATACCTTTTCTTCAAAATGCAAAAACAAAACTTTCAGCCCTGTAGCGGGTAAATATTAAGTTTAAAAGATTTATATTATCCACTGACACTTCGTGATGGAATTGCATTTTTAATATATTATTAGATTAAAACCAATATTTTTAGCTTTTCCACTTTATTTTTATTTGACCAGCGACCTGGTTTCGTCGTAACGATGAAACCCGGTCGCTGGTCAAATAAAAATAAAGTGGAAAAGCTAAAAATATTGGTTTTAATCTAATAATATAATATTAAGTTTAAAATATGCCGCTTTTGCTGGGATATAGTACATTTTCTGGGCATTTCGAAAACATGCGCAACTGAAAAATTACGATTTTTGATTTATGACGTTCTTGAAAGGAGTGAGTGATATCACAATTACATATTTCTTAATGTTTTGCACTGGAGAAAGTGGTTGAAATGGTGTGTTTAATATCAACACTTATATGTATGAGTACGTAGCAGAATTACTGCTCAGCTTAGCGTGAGATCCTCGGCTGACCCCTGTGACTCCAACTTCCCGCTGTCTTCCGTTCACATGCACTTCCTTGAGGAAATGTACAAGAATGTTCAATTATTAAAATATTTTTTGATTTACATTTGCATTGATAAAATGCAAACTTATTTCGCTATTGGTGATGAGATTCCTGAATGTAGAATGAAAAGAGTCTGAATGAATTTAAAAAGAAAAGTTTTATAAAAAGAAGATCTGCAAAACCTTGTACGAAGGTGCACTTCTTACAAGAAGATGTAAATACTTACTTACTTCAACCTTCTTCTTATGTCCAGAATTGAACGAAGGCCTCCCTCTTGGACTTCCACAGTATTTACGATGTAAATTAAATGTAAATAATAGTTCGTATTAAATGTAATATAAGCTAAGTAAAGAAGTACAAATAAAATTACTTTTTTTTATTTTTTTACAAAAATGTTAATAATATAATTATATAACCACTCACCGAGATTTTTATGTCTACCGGTTTCGAGACGTACACGTCTCTTTGTCAGGACAATCACTATTAGAGCATGCAAACAATACCACCATAGTGATTGTCCTGACGAAGAGACGGGTACGTCTCGAAACCGGTAGACATAAAAATCTCGGTGAGTGGTTAAATACTAATATTATTAACATTTTTGTAAAAAAATAAATAAGTAAAAATGACTAACCACAAAGTAAATGCTTTAAATATTAATAATATCGAGAATATACAAATAAAATTGTTTGAAATACAAATAAAATAGTTGTATATATTTTTGTTATTTTGAATTGTTGCAGATAATTCTGGCGGACGAGTGCACGGAGGCGGAGGGCCGCGCCTGGCACATGAAGCACTTCGCGTGCCTCGAATGCGACCGGCAGCTGGGCGGCCAGCGCTACATCATGCGCGACCAGCGGCCCTACTGCCTGGACTGCTTTGACGCCATGTTCGCCGAGTACTGCGACTCCTGCGGCGAGCCCATCGGCGTGGACCAGGGCCAGATGTCGCACGAGGGCCAGCACTGGCACGCGGCCGAGCGCTGCTTCTGCTGCCACACCTGCCGCGCCTCGCTGCTCGGCCGGCCCTTCCTGCCGCGCAAGGGGGCCATCTACTGCTCCATCGCGTGCTCCAAGGGCGAGCCGCCCACACCCTCGGACTCCTCCGGCCCCAGGGCCCGCCCCCCTAGACCCCCGCGTACCAGACCGCCACCGTCACCGCCTGGAGAAGCTCTACCAGGCCCCGTGCGGTCGCCAGCTCACGTGTCTCTCAGGAGCCCCACGCCTATGCGATCTCCCAAAATGGGAAGAAGAGCTCTCCAGAGATCTCCTAGACCTACTATTTGCTCTAGCCCCATAGGTATTGAAACCCCACCGCCCGCTGAAACTTACACAGCAAGAGCGGAGTTCGCTTACTCCCAAAATGACGAAGACGCTCCTTGTTCTACTCCGTGCGTAGAATCTATGCCACCTAGCGAACCTCCTGAATCTCCTCCCTCTAGCCCACCTCCCACCCCGCCTCCACCACCTAGTACACCCCCTGTACCCCCACCACCGCCAGCGCCAGCATGCTCCTTCGTCCCGGGACACAGCAAAAGCCTCGACAGAGTACTTCTAGAGAGAGAACATAGCGCCGAAGAAGAATGGCATGCGTCCAGAGACAAGAGAAGAGACCCGCTGCAGATGGAGACGCTAGCGGACGCTCTCAAATGGGAGGAAGGCAGACAAAACGGGCCTCAAACGGGATCCATGCCCGAGTTAACGAGAAGTCCTGCGCCAGGGAAAGTAATGGATATTTCTCCCGCGAAGGCTCCTCGTACACCGAAAGGTAGAGCTAACCTGAGCGTAAGATTCCAAGGAGACGACAACAAGGGGTTCGAAGGAGATGACGACCGTGACGGGTGCTCGCGAGAGTCCCGGCACCGCGGGCTGGGGCTCCCGAGAGTCCCGGGAGGCCCAGCCAGGGACGACGACTGCTGCTCCACGTGCTCGAGCAGCTCGAGCAGCGACGACCTGTACTCGCTGCCGTCGCGGCGCGCATGCGGCGGCGTGCGGATAGCGTACGTGCCCAACGATTCGGTGGCGGCGGCGCGGCTGCGGCCCGCGCGGGGCTCCCGGGCGCCCGCGGGGGCGCAGGGGGCGCTGCGCCCGCAGGACGAGCGCTGCATCCTCTCCTGATGGCGTAGTGCCGCACGCCTGACCGCCTTGTTATAGCGCCAGCCCAAATATAAACGACTTTACCAGTAGAAAATATATTTCTCCTGACACCGATAAATTATTACTTTAGCCGCGATGTAATTTAATGTATATTTTTGTATTCAAAATATTTTCATTACTTTAAAAAAAATAAACACTTTGGTAATACAGCTGATTGTGTTTTATTTTATTATACACGACTAGTTTCGAAAACTACAGATGTTTACATCTACAGGTGAATAGTAAAACTAACGAGCAAAAGTTTGTAGTTTTCGAAACAAGTCAAAATAAATTGAATAAAACTCATTAAGTGGTTTTACACAAGTGTTATTTTTTTTAAATACATGTCACTCCACATAGTTGATGCCGAATCAATAAATATACAAAAATATTTTCATTAATTGATTCGGCAGTCACTTTGTGGTAATATCTATCCATTTTTATTCAAGTTTTTCTCAGTAAATAACACTATTTGGTATTTACTATGAAAAACTTTAATTTAAAATCAAAAATATTTGATTAAAACCCTTTTTTATATTTTTCATTTCTAATTTAGTTAATTACGCAAATTTTATTTATTTGTAAAAAAGATAAGGGAATCTTGTTTTACAAAATATAATTAAAAATAATTATTTTAATTTTATCCAATACTGTGTATCTGATTTGATATTTTCCAACGTAGTACAAATTACAAATGTATTTTTTTAATTTAAAGTAATACTCATAAGTAGAAATTCATATTAAATAATTTTAATAATAAGTTTATTTTGTACAAATTTGTTTAAATTTTATAACACCTACTTGTTTTCAGATTAAGTTAAAATGTAAACAAAATATTGAGGCTTTTGTAAAAATCATAATGTAAAATTTACACATTCATGTAAATGTTGAACCCTTTCGGATAATGTTGCTTTTGTGTGACGCCCTTGAATGCCATTATAATCCATGGGGCAACCCTGTATTCCTATATAATATAAATATAATAATGTAATATGTATTGTGCTTCCAATAGAATGATAATTCACTAATAATATGTCAACAATTTTGCAAGCTGCGACTGATAGGATTCATCAAAATGTTTTGAAACGTCATTTAAATCATTTGTCAACATAATAATTTCGGATCGAATATTCTTTCCCATAATGTATTCATATAATTTGTATGAATACTGGTATATGTAAAAATGAAATACTTTTATGTTATTTTTTTCATTTATTTCTTTTATTGATTCGACTAAAGTCGTCACTATAAACTTATGACTTGACACATACACTTGTTCATCATTCTTTAGAAGTTTAAACAGCAAGGCATTGATTCAAGAAAATGAATTCACATTCTTTAAAAATACTCGTTTATCAAGAAACCAGGTGTTTTATCCTAAATACTTCGAAAACATTATAAATTTACCACTGTCCTTTTCAAAAAAATAAGTACACAATTATACTGTAATTTTACATGATTCCAAGTTATTAAGCAGAAACTCATTTATAATTAAATGTAACTTTGTTTTAAAATCAGTATAAATATTTTATTATAACTTAATTATATTGTCTACCGATTTCGAAGCTAACCGCTTCTTTATCAAGACTGATTGTTCAGTCAAAACAAAGTTACATTTTAATTATAAAATGGAAAATCACAAAGTTAGTGCTTCAAATATAAATTATATGGAAACTCTTTTATTTGTGTGCAAGGTCCGAGAATCCTGGATTATATTCACATACTTAAGACCCGCCTGAAATCATGATTTTAATTTTTTATGTAGCTTATAATTTAACTTATTATTTTATTTACTGTTGTATTTTGAATGTGTCCAAATATTTCACAATTTTCGCAATCTAAGAAAATATTTTGTACTTTTTTTTAACGCCGAAATAAAAAAAAAATCATCGAAATAAAACATACGCAACTTTGATTTACGTTGTGTCATTACCGCCTAGACTTGAATGGTAATGGTTGTATCCGTCCAAACTATGAAAAAAATTAACAGCTGTTAAATTCTGACAGAAAATGTACATTATTTTTCTTCTTATTTTTTTATATTTTTCACGAGTTGTCTGAAAGCTAGCTAGAAAAGGAAAATAAATCGATGTGCGACGTCATATTAATATGTAATATCTAACTGAGCAATTCAATTTACATAAATGAGAATTCCTTTTTTGTTGATTCTGCATAAAATATGATATTCTCATTACTATAATCAGATTTCCAATACCGAAAAAACAGTGTGAAATATTTTAATAACACAATTTTGAGAATTTTAATTTTAGGTGTCGCATATCAGTGCATAAATTAAATTTTATTCTAAATACATATCATTTGGTTAAATTTAAATATATTCATAACGCATCGCAAAGCAAAATATTGAAAAAGGATAAATGACGTGGCACGTGTAAAACTGGTACTATGCATGACTATTTTTCTTTATATTATAAGATTAATGTGTTCATACATCACAACGACATATTTTCGTGTTTTAAAATTCGCAATAATTAATTTTTCTCTTGTTTGAGAGTTATTGCTAATAATTGATATATGTACGATTATAAAAATATGAATGGTGTACTGCAATACTGTTGAAGGTCTAATCGACGTGGATATGAATTGTTTGCTATTAAACTCTTTACTTCACATTTTTTTAATAATTATTTAATTTGATTCCAGAAATACAACGATAGAAAAATATATTAAATAATATACATACTTCGTTAATATACACATGTGATAAGAAAATCAAACCACTTTTTTTAACGTACAATTCAATTATTTTTAAATACATATCTATCATTAACACATTAAAAAATCAACTGTCAACTTTCATTCATAACAATATATATTAAAACACGGGTTTCCAACGTTTTTGGCCCAGTACTCTTAACAAAAAAAATCTGACTACGGAGCGAATGAAATTGCTATTATAGAAAATCCCCTGACAGAAAGGGGAAATAATATCTATATTTTTTTCAACATTGCCCCCTCCGTTCACCTCAGGCACTTATTACCCCCTTAGAAGACCACTCATAAGTCCACTGTGGGGCGGTACAGTCCCAATTATAAACCTTTTCTTTAACATGTAAATTTTAACAATCAAAATACATTATTGGATATTTCTGGAGCCTTTCGAAATGTTAGAAGAGCAAATATCGTATTGGACCTATAGCTTCATTAAAGTAGACCAATGATAAGTTTTATTTTTACATGGAAGGACTTTTTACTCGCCATTTATTTCAGTAAATTCATATTTTATTTTTACTAATGTAAATATCATAAAACAAATTAGTATATCAGCCTAAATGTGCTTTATATCGCAGAGCTTGTATAAATTGTATAGAAGATAACTTGTAATTAATATTTTATTTTAATACTTGTTCATTATTCTACGTGGAGAATAAAACGTTGTTTTTCTTTATATTTAAAATATATTTCCTTACTTGTTATTATTTAACAATACGTATGAATAGTAATTTAATACAAAAATGTATAATTTTATAGGACTGTATCGAGAATTTTGTACAAAATATTTGCCAATTTAGTATATAAATAAAGGAAATTGCCAATTCTTTTGTGTTTTATTTACTTATATCTTATACGTATTATTTATTGATTCGGCATTAACTTTATGGAATAATATGTTGATTGTTTACTTGTTACAAGTATTATTACCTACCAGTTATTTTAGGCTTAGATGTGGAAGGAAATGAACAGACAGAATCCAAGTAGAGGTCAATAGATACTAATTGTATTTAAATAATAATAAATAAATATAGTAATAATATAGTAACTAAATAAACCGAGTTTATCGACTCATTATTATATGAAATCGCTGAGGCGATAATTTATTGTATAATAATGTAACTTTTCGTTTATTTGTATGAAGCCCATTATGTATTTTTATGACAAAAAAGTTTCAATCGATATCATTTTTATTCTCAACCTCGGTAGACCCCTAAAATATTACCAGCACCCGGGGGGGGCCCACACACACACAGGGCTGGATGCGATCACAAAACAAACTTTACACCAGAGGCAGTATTTATTTTATTCAAATATATGAAAAATAATATTTGTTTTTAATACTTATTCATTTTTATTTTTGTTACTCACAAATGTATTTTATAATTTTAAGTAAAAACACACAAAGTACTTAAGAGGTGTGTAATAAACTGATAAAAATGAGGAAAAATTGGAAAGTGGTAGACACATTTTTTTAATACTTTTTTAATAATAATTTGAATTTTCACACGGGACGTTAAATTTTTTTCGTCAATAATTATTGCGTATTAGCAGGAAACGATCCCGCGAACTGGAGATAGTTCTGCAATCGACCGTCTATCCAAGTACACCACGATGACTGTCGATAATTAACATACACACCATGTTTTAGGGGAAGACAACGAAAATTTTAAAAAATGTAGGATTTTTTCTGAAAAAACTATTAAATACATGTATTATACGTTTGAAAAAATATTAATACAGACAATATTACGTGACATTCTGCAGTCACTTTGCGGTAATATCTATATATTATTAATTAAAGTTTTAGTTGGTAAGTATCACTTTTCTTAAAAGCATCGAAACACGTGTCATAATGGATTTTAAGAAAAAGTGATGTTTAAATTTAAGTCAAACTTCAATTTTAAAAAGACGTTTCAAGATTCTAGTCATCCAGAGCAAATGAGCTGGTTTTCCAACTACTCAGAGAATTTTTTTTTTTTAAATGTGGCAAAAGGGCAATAAAATATTCAATCCGGCTCTGCCTCCACCCTTTAACACATACCACCCCGGAGCGGAATAATAATTATTACCAATTTCAAATTATTACAGTACGGGAAAACCTGCCTGCCTTCATGTATAGAATTTGTCGCCCACTTGATATTTTCTTTAGTAATTTTTTCGCCAGTTCATACCGCAGTAATTTCATTTCTTCCGTGAAACGAATAAACCGAGCATAGTATTTGACATTGAATGCGAATATTTGAACGCCAACACTGTTTAGGAATTTTTCACACATTGTTAGAAATGTTTCAAGGATAAAATCTCTTTCAATTCATTGAACCCAGTTTTCGCAACCGTGTAGACATATGTTATTATTTTATGTATTAATTTTTAAATCAAACACAGATTTTTTGAGTCTGCTAAGTTGTATTTTATTAACAAAAACACATTAAAAAATAATATTGTGACAATTGTTTCGCCTTGTTATGGCATTATCAAACGAATGTATATATCATCAAATGGACTGACGGTCCTTATTCAAAATAAATTCCAATATCACATATAAAAATGTTATACCTTAAAATATATCAGTTAGCTTGTGTTATGAAAAAAAAGCCGTTGTGAAACAAAAATAAAATTATAATTATTTTTGTTATTTGCACTTATGTTTAATACAAAATAAGTTCAAATAACACATATAAAAATGCAATACCTAAAAATATACCAGTAAAGTTGATATTTTGAAAAAGGGCTATTTTAAAACGAAAATAAAATTACATAAAAAAAAAGTAACTAACCATCACGCCGCTTCTTCGCAGGGGTAGGCAGAGAGAATAGAGCGCCACACCACTCTGTCCTTGCAAACATTCTTCGCCTCTTCCACGTTCATGCATCTCCTCATACATACCCGCCGATTGTTACGACTCCTAACCTGACCACTTTCAAGTATTTGGCATACCTGATCGTGCCAAGTTTTTCTCGGTCTTCCTCTGCTTCTTTTCCCGCTAACATTCGCCTCATAAATTTGTTTTACCGTTCTTTCCTCACTCATTCGTTCTACATGTCCAAACCATCTCAACACACCTTTCTTAATTTTATCGATAACGCTTATCTCAGCTTTGTATTCCTTCCTTATTTCACTATTCGTACATCTATCATACATCGTTTTGTCGCACATTCTTCTGAGAGATCGCATTTCGACTGCATTCAGTCTACTTTCATCCAATTAAAACTACTTTCATAAAATTACATAATTTGTACAATTTGCATATAAAATAAGTATACATCTTTTTTTAAAGATATCGGAAACCGAGTATATTTCAGAAAAGTCGATATTACGAAACAAGTCCATTTTAAAATAATAAAAAAATTGCAATTTTTGTATACAAAATATGTTTACGTATAAAAAAAATGTAACATCTAAAAATATACATACATCAGTAAAGTAGAAATTATGAATCGGGACCATTTTAAAACAAAAATAAAATTACAAAATTAGCCCTTTTAAAAAGATTATATTACGATAAGGTTGTTACCGCAAACACTTAAATCATAAATATTTTAAAAAGCATGTTCCATTAATCTATGTATATGAATGTACTAATTTTCTCTCTTAAGATAAAATCTACCTACAAATTATTACATTCCTGAAAAAGCTATCACCATAAGGCCGTGAAAATCCAAATTTAACCCTGCAAAAATCATATACAATTAATTTAATTCTATTTCTATTAGTGTCGCGTTGTTTTAAAAAAAAAAAAAAAAAAAAAAAAAAACGTCTGGAGTGTTTTTATTTTGTTGAGTAAGAAAATTATCGGGTATTTTAAATTGAATATTCTCATGCAATTTTCTGAGGCCATATTGGTATTACTTTGCGCTTTTACCCATATCGCTCACTCCTTTCAAGAACGTCATAAATCAAAAAAATTGATTTTTCAGGAGAACGTTTTTAAAGTTCAAACATAAAATACAGTGTATTAAAAATAAATATCAAGCCACTTATTTAACTTTTTACTGTGCAATAGATCTTTTTAGGTAAAACCTGAATATTATTTCTCCATTTGAAAAATATTTAGTATATTTAAAAAAATAATTAAACAATACCTTTTTTTCAAAATGCAAAAATAACACTTTCTGCCCTGTAGCGGGTAAATATTAAGTTAAAAATATGCCGCTTTTGCTGGGATATAGTACATTTTCTGGGCATTACGAAAACATGCACAACTCAAAATTGTCGATTTTTTATTTATGACGTTCTTGAAAGGAGTGAGCGATATAAGTAAATGTGTAGTACGAGCGGAGCGGCGTACACTACCATTTACGATCGATCTATGAATTATAGTTATTTGTGGTTGAACCAAGTCAACTTCGTCGCTGAGCTGACATCAAAATGCTGAAAAATCAATTAAATGCCTCATATATCATGTTAATCGAAAAAACACACTGAAAATATTTAAAAAAACACTTATAAAATAAGATAAATTATATCACCCACAAACATGAATAATAAATATTAAGTGTAAGTCCCTCTTCAAGCACAAGAGTTTAATCTCTTTATTGAAGAGAACAGCGAAACTAATTTTACGATTGTCATAAGTAGAAATGTCTAGCAAATGAATTAAATTAGTAAAACTATTATTGTAACTAAGGTAAACGCCCCTAACACTGACCTAGCCCCTATTACTGACATATTTCAAAGTAACTACAGATAATAAGACACTGGTTCAATTATTACTAATTTTTTATATTGCCAACAGTGTAGCCATGCGTGTGTTATATGATGACAATGTTTTACTGTCAATATTTTGATTTTTCATATTTGAAATGTCAGTATAGTTTGGACATCTGGCAAGTATATTAAATAAATTAAATAAAAATTTAACCATAACAAAAATAAAATAAATAAAAATTTTAAAATATGAACAAATTAAAGTAACACAGTAATGGTTGAATCAAGAGCGCACACTCAAAACTTAATCAAAGTATATGCAATATCTAGCTAATTAACTGGCCCCTAATATTACATACATACATAGCTAATTGGTGCATAGGGCACTGCGTCAGAACGACGTGAAGTCAACACCTTTGTGGCCATTTGAAGGCAGGATACTACGCTACAGTTTCACAAATAAAGTAGCATATGTTTAATTGAATGCAGATAACCTTCATTTGAAGGAGTTCAGAGTAACGGTCATTACTGATATATTATGACTAAAGCACTCAAAGTTACATACCCATACTCGTCAAGCTAGTGAAAGTTAACGCGAAAATGTACAAGCCTCTTGAGTTAATATTCTTCTTATCCTTATCCACACCTAATGGTGCATAGGGCACTGCATCCTATAGAAGCTTAGAACAATTAAAATAATAATAAATAAAACCCTTATCCGCACCCCAATGGTGCATAGGGCACTGCGTCATATAAACGCAGTGTTATCTTGATCGTTTTACACATGAAGGAAAGGTGATCAGCCCTCCGCTTCAGGTACCAGTCCAGGGTAATATTTAATAAAATTACAGTGAAAAAATCACTCATATTTATTTTACCCCCCCTGGGAATCGAACCCGGGACCTCCAGAACGGTAGCCGAGAAATTACTAGAAAAATTACTGATATTTATTTCGGCCCTCCTGAGATTCGAACCCGGGGCCTAACATGCTAACCACTACAATATTAAATGAACTACTAGCAGTTATAATATTAGCTATTGCAAAATAAATAAATAAAAGATTTCGTTTTTGAATTGGTCTGGGTGTTTGTGTAGTATTTTTCACATTTACCTTCCCCGTCGTTACATCCTACCTGCAGACAAGCCTCTGAAAGTAGAGGCTTTGCGAGTTATTCCTTTAACACGGTGATTGCCGGTCACGCGTATACGCGTGATCCAGCCCGTCATCCGATGGCCGATCACGCTTTAACGCGTGATAAATATTTACATTATGTTAAATCTACATAGATAAAATATTAAAATACATTATGTTAAACCTAAGTAGATAAAAACTGAAGTTTGTCGGCCTGAAAGGCTAGATTTCAGGAGACGGCCAAAGCATAACTTTTCTTTTGACTTGCTTATATATATATATATATATATATATATATATATATATATATATATATATATATATATATATATATATATATATATATATATATATATATATATATATATATATATATATATATATATATATACATACATATATATATATATATATATATATATATATATATATATATATATATATATATATATATATATATATATATATATATATATATATAATTATGATTTCGCCGTATCCTGAAATCTAGCTTTTCAGGCCGGCATTCAACGTGTCAAAGAAGAAAAAAAACTATTTAATTATATTTTTCAACATGTTATTTATTTAATCAAAGTGAAATTTTTCAGTTCGACTTTCCATTCAGAAAATTAGCTTTCTTTCAAATAAATATTTTTTTTCAAATAATCGGTCATCGCCCCAGCTTTTTCCTATCGTGTACTCAGCTAGCGAACAAATCTTGAATCTACAAAAATATTTTATATTGAAATGTAATCATCGGATTTGGAACGGAACAAAGGGTGTTTCCGCACGATTCTCCCGACGCGTGGATTGTCGAACGCCATGGTATTCTCCGAATGGCGTGATTTTTACCATAAATGGCAATTAATAAACACCCCCGCCCCGTAAATTAATGACACAATCTAGTACTTACACTTACCCCCGTATTCACAGAGCAGAAACCGCGATACTTATATTTAGCCCCGATGTCAAACACACAAACAAAATGTCCATTCACAGTCCACTCTGGAGTAAATTATAAAAACACCACGAACTAGGGGTCGAAGTTTATTGCAGAGCTTCGAAACAATAGGTCTTTTCAATAATCAGGGATATTGTATTTAAGGCCCGATATACGATAAATCATCATTTAAATAATGATAAATCTTAATTTTCTAGTAAACCCAGATAACATTTTACGTAAATATTTTTGTTCATAAAACACTATTTTTTGCATTGAAAAAAATAAGTTTTTCTTCGATATAATTCTATGGTTTTGAAAAGAAAAGAGTTCTCTTTTATATTCTCTTATTCTCACAAATCTTAATTTTCGAATAAACTCAGATAACATTTCACGTAAATATTTTTTTCTTAAAACACTTATTTTTGCATTGAAAAAAATAAGTTTTTCTTCGATATAATTAAATGGTTTTGAAAAGAAAAGAGTTATCCGCACCCCAATGGTGCATAGGGTACTGCATCATATATATGCACTTTTATCTTGATCGATAACTTGAAAGAAAGGTGATCAGCCCACCGCTTCAGGTACTAGTCATGGGTAATATTGAATAAATATCTTAGTGAAAAAAATCTTTTTTATTTATTTGAACCCCCCTGGGAATCGAACCCGGGACCTCCAGAACGGAAGCCGAGCGTGCTGACCATTACACCACAGAGGCGGACGTACATACCATAATCAAATTTTAAAAAGTATTGAATAATAGCATGGCAATGATTACTTGAACTGTACTGAAAACATACTCAAATAAAATGCCTAGATTCCGTGCTATGTCTTATAGATTAGCTACGTTTTTTTTTTAAACAATAATTTAATTAAATTCAACTCCGGCAGGTTTTCAACCCCTGACTATTCCATTTAGTGTGGCCACTATGAACAGTGAATTTTCATGACAAAATTTATAGGTAGTCGGAAAAAGAAAAGGGCTTTGATAAGATATCGGAAAAGTGACGTAATCCGGGGGTGGTACCCGATTGAGTTCGCCTGTTGACGTCATGCGTAAAGGAGGCATTTACGTTTTCATAAATCATCATAATTTAAATACATAACTCAAGATTTTTTTTAAACCAAGTTTTTATACAAAACAAAATATTTTTAAAATTAAAATGTAACTTTGTTTTAAAATCACTATAAATATTTTATTATAACTTAATTATAATGTCTACCGGTTTCGAAGCTAACCGCTTCTTTATCAAGACTGATTAATACTATTATTAATTCGAAGCTAACCGCTTCTTTATCAAAAGAAGCGGTTAGCTTCGAAACCGGTAGACATTATAATTAAGTTATAATAAAATATTTATAGTGATTTTAAAACAAAGTTACATTTTAATTATAAAATGCAAAATCACAATGTTAATGCTTCAAATATAAATTATAAAATATTTTTATACCGCAAAAAGTCAAGTTAATCGCAAAGCAATGCCTACTAGATTTTATTTCCACATCCAGATATTTTCGGTAACTAACCAAACTTACTAAGTAACCATCACGCCAGTTCGCCGCAGGGGTAGGCAGTGAGAAAAGAACGCCACACCACTCGGTCTTTGCAAACATTCTTCGCTTCTTCCATATTCATGCATCTCCTCACACGTACTCGCCGATTATTCCGACCACTTTCGATTATTTGCAATACTTGATCATGGCAAGTTTTCTTCGGTCTTTCTCTGCTCCTTTTTTGCCATGCGTCACTTTGAACTAATGGTTTTCACCTTTTCAAATTTACTGCTTAAAATTAAACTTAGTCACTATTTGTTTCACACAAAAATGATGACCTCAAAGGGTAGCTAGAATCGTCTTGGAACTGGCTCCGAAGCATTGTATGTACGAGTAGGTACAAACATCATTGCATAATATCAGGTACACAATGTGGGTCGATATATTTCCCACTGAAGCGTTTTCATTCCAACTCACGTGGTTTCACTTACACCCCTTCAGACCTGGATTGGATGCGTTCTCCCAGACGAATGTGTGGCAAAACGTTGCTTCATAGATCTTCGAATGGTGATGCAAGGAAAGAATGCAAGGCTGAGATAAGCATTATCAATGGGTTGTTTGAGATGGTTTGGACATGTGAATCGAATGAATGAAGAAAAGAATTAAACAAATTTATGAGGCAAATGTGGTTGGTAATAAAAGCAGAGGAAGACCGGGGATAACTTGGCATGATTTTAATACTTGAGTATTTCAAATACTTGAAAGTGGTCAGGTCAGGAGTCGGCAATAATCGGCATGTACATACGTATGAGAAGATGTATGAATGTGGAAGGGGCGAAGATTGTGTGCAAAAAAAATATTTTTATGTATAAAAGAGTCATTGCTTCCACAAAGGTTACAACCCTCAGTAATGAGGAACAAAATCAGTGTTTGATTTAACGTTTAATACATAAATTAAAATGGAGTTCTACAAATAAAACGCCAAATCTATAAATAAAGAGATATATTAAAGATGTTCAGATTATTTTTAGAGTAGTTAAGATGCAGCATAGGCCACAGGTTTAGACCAACGAACGGTGGTATTTGACCAGAAAATTTCCTGGTACTAACTATATAATATTATACAAATAATATGAACTTTATCAAAAAATCACAATGCGTAAAAAGTTCTAGCGTGGAAGAATTCGCACGAATGAATTAGTTCAGTGTTTATTTTATTCGTCGGGGTATTCATCTAGATCCGGTGGGGGAGTGTTTGGGGGGTCAGCCCCCATATGTCCGATCACTGCAGCGGCGATACGGCACCCATAGCGAGCGGCAGCCCCGAGGCTCCGCCCTTCCATGAAGGCGTAGAGGAAGCCCCCTACGAAAGCGTCCCCTGCACCTACAACAAAATATCTAATTACAATAATCATAATTAAATTACAGTATTTCATGACAAGTCAACAAGTATTTTTCTTGGATACTCTTATATGGAAGTCTGGGCGTTAACAGGGCTTACGACCGTCATAAGCTAGTTAAAGTGATCACTTTACACGAGTGTAACATTTACCAATTCTACCCATGATTGACAACCACAATACTCGAATTCTTGGAAGTTAAGAAGGCGTAGGACACAGCAAATCCCATGATGAAATAAATGTATATATATATATATATATATATATATATATATATATATATATATATATATATATATATATATATATATATATTGTTCGTTTATTATAACACACATTGCATGGTTTGCCGATCAAAGAATGTACGCTGCAGCGATCGACACTTTCCCCGTGTTTCATAACTCCACTAACGTAAAAATTGGATGTCTGAAATGCGGCACCAAAAAACCGAACACAATCCGTTTGCAAACGCACGCCATCGCCGCGTTCACTGTGCACTGCTCACCTACCGACAACTCCGCCAGACTTCGCGCTAAACATTCAGTCTGTTGTTTTATGTAGATTTTATGACATAATTAAACAAACGGTGGGAAATGCGCCCACTCGGCTCGCGTGGCTACAATATATCAAACTAAGCAACACAAATAATCCGGCCCGTTTTTAATTGAGACCCGCCGAAAAGGTGGCCCAAACGAACCGAACCGAAAAGATGTCCAGCGAATTCCTAACGATGTGATATGTCCACATATGTCAAAGAGGAAGCCAAATACTTTATGAAGATTAAAGAAAATCATAGGAATACTCGCATATAACTAACATCTTCCTATTCAAGGGTAGATGTCCGTGACGAAATTAGAAACAATGGAAAGATCCGTGCTTGGTTTAAGCCTGAGGGATAAAGTAAGAAACGAAAAAATCAGGAACAAAACCAAAAAAGCGGATATCACGGATCGCGTGGCAAAACTCAGGTGGTATTGGGCGGGACATGTTACAAAACAGGACCCCCACAAGATGAACACCTAAAATTTGAGATGGAGACATTGGGAGAATAAAATAGGCGTCGGAAGACCTCAAAAAAGATGGTCCGACGACATAGCCGCTATGGGGGGGGTAGAAACTGGCTGCAAACACCAACAGACCGAAGAGAATGGAAGGATACGGAAGAGGCATATATCTAGCAGTGGATGACAGAAGGTTAAAGAAGAAGAAAGAAGAAGCCCGCGAAGAATTTTAGTGGTCACTCCTGACGTCTTAAAGAGGCGATTCTGATCTTAGGATCTGCCTTGAAAAGGTAAAAAGGGGCTAGCAGCCCACAGAAGAGCTTAGAGTCAGTTTATGGACTCCATATGCTCCACATAGGGAGAGGATATGGATAATTGAATGCAGAAAGAACAACATAATATTGGAGATTTTTATATCAACATGAGCATGGACACAATTCTAGAGGAAATATAATGTGTAGATGCAATTGGAAGATAAGAAAATACTATGACAAATTATCTTGTCTGTAATCATAAAAAAAGAGCACTTGTTCTATTATAATAGTGTCGAGTTGTGGTCCCGTGGTTAGTGTCACGGACTCTTGAGTCAGAGTCTCTCGGTTCGAACCCACTCTACCACAATTTAATACCTGTTTCTAATAATGAGCCCCTTGGGCTCACAGAAATAGTATGAAATTGAAGTACATATTCTTGTAAATAATAAAAACACAAATATTTCTCTTTTATAAAAATAAAAAATAAAAATCACAGCGAAGCGCCCTTGAGGTAGTTTTTCATAAAAATGGCGTAAAAAATATAAATAAATATTCGTATTAGCTCACCTGTTGTATCTACGATGTCTTTGGGATCCAACTTCTTCACAGGAATTATTTCTTTACAACTTTCGTTTTTTCCCCAAACCATAATGACGGAATTACAGTCGTTCGTCATCACGACAATTTTCCCAAATCTATTCAAGTAACTGTCTACAGATTCGTCAGATTTTCTATCATCACCCTTGCTCAATTCGTGTATTCTCACCGCACATTCCTCCGCAGTTTCAAGGCCATACCTCTTCCTTCCGAATGCTTGATATTCTTTCGCATTGCCGAAAAGGATATCGGCGCTCTCTGCCATGAATGCTGTTTCTACCGTCAAATCTTCGCAGATGTATCGAGCGCTCAGGTTGAAGGCGAGACACTTCTTCAATCGTGTCTGGACTCGTTCGACCAGATACTGACAGACTGGGAAACGGTTGGGGACGAAGAATCCTTCCACATATATGACCCTGGCTTCTTCTATCAAAGGTTGCAGTTGTACCGATGTCCTCGCGAAGTCCAGGGAGTAATGCAAGGCAGCTCCGACGTTCGCCACAAGGGATCTGTGTACACCGTGGATGAGACAAACGCATCGTCCGTTTGGGTATTGGGGGAGTTCCTGTAAACTGTGCCGTGCATTGCCACAGTTGATAAAAAATTAAGGTTAATAACAAATTATCAAAGTTCAAGACCAAATTGTGCCTAATTGACCCTTCGATGCGTGACCTTTTCACTTCATTAAAAATATCATAATACAGTAAAACCTCGATATGACGGACTATTTGGGGAGAAGTGGTGTCCGTTAAACTCGGGAGACCATTTTATAATAATTGGTTTAAAGTAAATCAATATTATTTAATATGAACACTGTATTTAGAGATATTAATAAGTAAACAATACAAAACACAAACAAATTTCTATTTATTGTCTTCGGACACTCGTAGTGACGACTTTGCTTTCGGTAATCCTGCTTTGAAAAAGAAATTTTTTTTTGCTCTTTTGAAGTTTCATATTTTTTTTTATAGTCAACTCTCTGAAATTATAAAAATGCGTAAAATTTAGTTGAACTTCGTTATATCTGACGAATAGTCAATAATTTGATGGGATTTTTCGCCCGTTATATCCGAAGTTCGTTCAATAGTGTTGCGTTATATCGAAGTTTTACTGTACATAATATACTATACAAGGCTCTTACAACATAATAATAGAAAAAATGTTTATGAAGGTATTATATACATATCGATTCCAATAGCGTTAAGTGTAGATAAATTAGACTTTACTTCTATTCGATAAAAAGATAAATATATACAACATTTTGAGTGTGTCCAAATACTTGTTCACAAAATCTGGATTATCTCCAATTACAGAAGTTATTTTCATATTATTTTTTGATATCTCATCAAAGATGAAGAAGAATGTAAATGCCCAGACTTCCATATTCTTCTTCATCTTTGATGAGATGTCAAAAAATAATATGAAAAAGATAAATACTACTTTGAGTTCTGATCCACTGACATTTTTATTAACCAACTAGTTTCGGCAACAACCTGTTGCCCTCTTCAGGGTTTAATTTATTACTGAATATTTATTACTGAATTAACCTAAAATTAACATTTATTACTGAATAAACCCTGAAGAGGGCAACAGGTTGTTGCCGAAACTAGTTGGTTAATAAAAATGTGAGCGGATCAGAACATAAAGTATTTTTATTTCTCGAAATAATATATCAATATGATCCACAAAGTAAATGTTTTCAATATTCAAAACAACAAAAAAAAACAAAAACAAAAAAAAGATAAATACTACTTGTTTTTGGTAAAATTAACTGACTGACGGTGGATACATGTCCGGTTTAAAATAATGTTAAAGTTAACCCTGGTGAAAAATTTCATCACGCTAAAAAAATATAGCCTGGAACGACACGTTGTGATCGGTAGCCTGGAGGGAAAGAGAGGGAGAGGAAGATCCCCACACGATGGACCGATCAAATTAAGGCAGCAGCAGGCACCTCAGTGGTTGGAGCGCTACGTGCAGCGCAGTCAAGGGATAACTGGAGAAGAGTCATTGCTTCTGCAAGGGTCACAGCCCTCAGCAATGAGGATTAAGACGGAGAAGAAAAGAAGAGAAGAAAAAAAATATGATCCCAATTTTTTTGACAAACCAATCAAATAAAAAAAGTAAGTCTACAAACAGAAATATGCAACCAAAACGATATAATATGAGGGTGTCAGAAGCAAACCTAGAATTATCCAACAAAATCGAAAATTTTGTGATTGGTACGAAAATAAAGTTAAAAAAATAGCTATATTTTAAAACAACAATTTCGCTTTAAAACCCTCCTGAGTACAATTCAAACAATATTCAAACATTATTACAAAATTATTGAATGATCCAGAGTCATTAAGTGGAGGATTCTGATTCTGCAACTAATAGCCTCATACATGATTCGGTTCAGAATTTAATTGAAAATATTTTAAGGCTAAAAAAGAACATCTTCTTCAAATCCTTATCCGCACCCCAATGGTGCATAGGGCACTGCATCATATAAACGCAGTGTTATCTTGATCGATAACACATGAAGGAAAGGTGATCAGCCCTCCGCTTCAGGTACCAATCCAGGGTAATATTGAATAAATATTAGAGTGAAAAAATCACTTACATTTATTTTAGCTTCCCTGGGAATCGAACCCGGGACCTCCAGTACGGTAGCCCAGCGTGCTGACAATTACACTACGAAGGCGGAAAAAGGATATACTGTGGTTAAAGCCCAACATTCGTTGAATCGCATTCATTCCACCGGAGACCACCGGAGAGGTCACTTGTCTGCTCACGCCCGATTTTTTTAAAGAACTACTACTACTGCTACTACCATCACGCCGTTTCCCCGCAGGGGTAGGCAGAGAGGATGCAACGCCACACTCTTCTGTCCTGACATGCACTCCTCGCCTCCTTCACATCCACACATCTGGTCATACATGCCCTCCGATTACGCAGACTTTTGACACCGCCAGATTTTAGATTCTGATTGATCTGATTGTGCCAAGTCTTTTTCGGTCGTCCTCGTTCTGTTTTCCCTCTCACATTCGCCACATATATTTTCTTAGTCATTCTCTCGTTATCCATTCGCTCCACATGTCCATACCACCGCAAAGATGTATATTAGATATTTTGTTTTTTAGAATATATGCAGAAAAAAAAATTATTCTTTGTATTTCTATAACACTTTTCTTTTCAAAACCATATATTTTTTTCGAAAAAAACTTATTTATTCAATACAAAAACGTTGTTTTAAGAAAAAAAACAATGACGTAAAATGTTATCTGGGTTTATTCGAAAATTAAGTTTCGACTTAACGAATGCTGGGCCTTAATATTTCTGACAATCTTTTATAGGTTTATAGGGTAATTTCTAGGATTATAATAGATGGTAGCTTTTCCTTTCCGAATGCCTACATTGTCAGTACCCAGTAATTAAGCTCCGAAAGAATCGCATGGCTCAATATTAAAAAGCAAATTAAAATAACAACTTTTCATTAATTGATTCGGCAGTCACTTTGTGGTAAAATCTATCCATTTATAATTAATGTTTTTCTCAGTAAATAACACTATTTGGTATATCTACTATGTAAAACTCTAATTTCAAATAAAAAATGTAGTAACACACACATACGGTGTTTGAAAATGATGCGGAATGCATCGAAACAAGAATCACAGTAGATTTTAAGAAATAGTGGTATTTACTGAGTAAAACATTAATTGAAAATGAAATAACAAAAATAACATAAAATAACATTGACATAATATGTATATTGACATAAGAACAAGACAACCTTATAGAGTTATACGACAGACTGTGCGGGCGCTCGGAGATCTCGACTACTACAGGGTGGCGCAAAAGTATTCACCCTATCGGAAGATGTCATTACTTTTGCAAATGGCGTCGTGCGTCAGTCATATTTGACGTTTGTGAACTAGACAGCTGCAGTATACAAACATACAGATAAAACGGGCACAAATGTGTATCAAGACTGGCGGCAGCCATCTTTTCCACTTAACAGAAAATTTGTAAAGGTCCCATTAAGGATTTCCATTACTCATTTCTTTTTTATTTAGAAAAAAAGTAATTCAAAAACAAAATTTGGTTGGTTGGAATATATTCATGGCAATAAGCTCGCCTTTGCACTGTAATTTCTTTTCTGTATATGAAGTTTAAATAAATAAAAAAAATGATGATTAATTTTGCGCCAGCCTGAATCAGTTTGTATACTGCAGCTATCCAGTTCACAAATGCCAAATATAATTGACGTAAGACGCCATTTGCAAAAATTTTAACATCTTCCGACAGGGTGATAAATTTTGCGCCACCCTATATGTTTATTTTACCTGACACAATGTTGCATTTTTACGAGTAGGTGTTGGCTATAATGGCAATTAATATAACCTGTAATTACCGATCACCTTATTAAGTCATTTCAATCATCCATTCGATCACCTGATAATATAGAATAATGCGATTATGACAAACTCAACATGTCAGATAATTTTTTATGGCAATTATTCGTTCTAAGTAAGGCAGAAATGACCATTATTGAGTTCTTATTGGTCTCGCTTCCTGTAATTTCCAATAGTTTTATTTTATACTTATAAATTAGACAATCGATTGTATGAAGCTGATGTGTACCCATGGAAAACGTAGAAAAAAATAAATGTACAGGGAAAAATATTTATGTATCTGAAAAAAGTAAAAGTAACACCTGTAACTGACTATAAAATGAATATATTTTTTTCTATATATATGAACCAATTCAGAAACATTGTTCTTGAATCACTAGAGCTTCACTACAGACATCTATTGGTGAGATGAAGAAAAGCTTTTTATTAAGTAGAAACTCTTATATTAGTATGTGAGGTCCGAATCCTGGATTATAATCACACACATCGCTCACTTCTTTCAAGAACTTCATAAATCAAAAAACTTAATTTTTCAGGAGAACGTTTTTAAAGTTTAAAAATATAATACAATGTATTAAAAATAAATATGAAGCCACTTACTGAACTTTTTACAATGCAACAACTCTTTTTAGGTAAAACCTGAAGGTTTTTTCTCTATTTTAAAAATATTTATTATATTTTAAAAAAATAATTAAACAATACCTTTTCTTCAAAATGCAAAAACAACATTTTCTGCCCTGTAGCGGGTAAATATTAAGTTTAAAATATGCCTCTTTTACTGGGATAAAGTACATTTTCTGGGCATTCCGAAAACATGCCCAACTCAAAATTTACGATTTTTGATTTATGACGTTCTTGAAAGGAGTGAGCGACATGAGAAACGCCGAAAAATGTCATGTTTATTTTTTATTATTTAGCTTATAATTTCACCAGTTAATTTATTTACAACATTTTGAGTGTGCCCAAATACTTATTCATAAATCTGGATTATCTCCAATCACAGGAGTTAATTTTCATATTGGAAATCTAAGCATATTTCTTTATTTATAAAAAATCAAATAGTTGATAATTTTAGTGTGATGTACGCGAGAAAACGAGGACAGGATTAAGGGCAATCATGCAATTTGACAGGTGAGCAGTGTCGTAAATGGGAATGAACCGTATGTAAAATAATAATTCAATATTTAGTTAATGTGGTCACATTTTGGGGGGTGTAACGTATAATGGTGTAATCCATAGGTCGGCAAACTGGGGCTCCGGAGCCACGTGCGGCTCTTTGATCTTTAACCTGGAGTGAGTTTTTTTTTAAATATTTTTTTACTTTTAATAATTTATATCATAATAATAATAATAAAACCCTTATCCGCACCCCAATGGTGCATAGGGTACTGCTTCATATAAACGCAGTGTTAAAATTGATCGTTTACACATGAAGGAAAGGTGATCAGCCCTCCGCTTCGGGTACCATTCCAGGGTAATATTGAATAAATATTACAGTGAAAAAATCACTAATATTTATTTGACCCCCCCTGGGAATCGAACCCGGGACCTCCAGAACGGTAGACGAGCGTGCTGACCATTACACTACGGAGGCGGACAATTTATATCATAGTCGATGCTATAAGCAACATATTTTCTTGAGTAAAAAAAAACCTTTACACAAGTTAACATGATTTATCGCAACATTGGCAATTCTGACATAAATCATGTTTTAAACATGTTTTGGTATATATCACGTCATAAATCATGTTTTGTATTGGTCGTACATATACGAACATACTCCTGGAAAGGTTACTTACTTATAACCCTATCCGCACCAAATGGTGCATAGGGCACTGCATCGAATTGACGCAGTGTTATCTTGATCATTACTTACATGAAGGCAAGGTGATCACTCTTGCGCTCTTGCGGAAAGGTTAAGTGCGGCACAAATATCCGTGAGAAGGCTCTTCGACTCTACGTATTCATGTGAACAATCTTTTTGAAGCATGAAACTTATTATGAGCAAACTGATAAATCGTCTGAGAACCTGGAAACGTGCTAAAAATAACGACGCAAAAACCTGACTTGATCACACTTTCAAAGGAGACGCAAGGACATTATTCACAATAAGTAGTGTTCTTATGGACACAATCAAAAGATTTTTTGTCAAAAAATAAAATCCTTGTTTTGTGTGAAATCAAGTTTTATTGAGTATACCCATAATTTTATATTTATATCTTAAATTATAATTACTCTTAAATTATTACTATATTATAGTCTGGAACCATCCACACTCCCCAACATCGTACTGTACGACCGACCCCATGGTAGACGACTCCCGGGCAGACCACCAAAGAGATGGATCGATAGCTGGGAATCTACATCGCAGGAGGCTAATCCCTTTTAAAACCCTACACCAAGAAGAAGAAGAAGAAGAATTATAATTAAGGTGTACTGGAATTGCAAAAAGATTTGGTTCACAAGAAAAATTTTAATCGTTGTAAACATTTTTTACATTTTTTAAAAATATTTTTTGACATCTCAAACACATGAAGAAGAATATGGAAGTCAATTCATCATAGATCTCTCTAGTGAAGTTCTAGTAAAGTCAAACACTGTGTTTCCAATATATCTAGAAGTTCCAATAATTTTAGTAGTGTGGTTGTCAATCATGGGTAGAATTGGTGAATGTATCACGCGTGTAAAGTGATTTAAACTTAAACCAGCCTATGACGGTCGTAAGCCCCGTAAATGCCCAGACTTCCATATCCTTCTTCATCTATGTCGAAAATTTTAATTTTTTGTAATGTGCAGAAGAATTTGAGTATTGTGGTTGTCAATCATGGGTAGAATTGGTGAATGTTACACTGTGTAACGTGATTTACACTCAAACCAGCCTATGACAGTCGTAAGCCCCGTAAATGCCCAGACATCCATATTCTTCTTCATGTATGTCGAAAAATTTTAATTATTGTAATGTGCATATTTTTGCTCTTTGGCTAATAAGTTGGCGACCACTGGTGTAATCAAAGTACAGTGGCGGGCAAGTTTAGTGTATTGACACGGGGGCAGAGGGTCCAGAGTTGAAAGTTTCGTAATAATAATCGTTATTGTCCCTACAGATTTCGTAGAATCGCTTCATCGCCAGTAGTGGTAAGCGGCCGCAATCATTTTTGATAGCTTTTTACAACCAAACCCCAGTGCACTTGGCAATAATAGGTCTATATTGAAAGCTGTCCCACCGCATGCCCAGATCTGATACAGAAGCATCTAGGCTTCCTGACAGATCTGCTCTTGCAAAGCATTTTTTTTATCTAAGTTGCTAAATTTATTGAAAATGTGATACAACATTAAGTTGTATCCCGATTTTACTGTGATTTTACATTTAAAAGCTTTCAAAATCCCTGTCACTGCAAATCTAAACAAATACAAGTTTATAAATCCATCACCAAATTTTCTAGAAGTACCCCGGTGTAGGCAGTGAAAGGGATTAGTACTTAGTTAGTCAGTTAGTCAGCTAGATCCGATTCCGACCCGATGCTGGCCGGTACACAGACGCCCACAACCCCGATCAGCACAGCAGACAGACACGGAATAGTGCAAAGACATTATAGGCAATAATAGGTCTTTCGCAATTTCTGAATCCTCGCTGTCTTCTTTTGCTATAGGTTCTTTTTCTTTTCTAGCCTTCTGTCTCCCACTGCTGGATATAGGTCACTTCCTTGTGTGTGTGTATATTTACGTGTATATTTTTTTAACAAATAAAGAGGTATTTATACGAATGTGAAATTTTCTACCTACTTTGTAATACTCGTATATGAATGACTTGGTGTACAAAGAATCTACAATTATTTTACCTCTAGTTGTTGGTATTTTTTTGGAAATATAAATCAGAGGTAAAATAAATATGAACAGTAACTGTTCCGTAAAATTCCCAAATAAAATAAAATAATACAAATAAATAAACACATAGTACGAGTAATAAAATGAACTTAATTGAAAATCACGTTTTCAGTATGTACTTCAAGAAGCGCCCTTGAGGTAGTATTTTACGAAAATGGCGCTGTATAAATCATCCAAAATTATTTATTTATTACTTATTCTGTATATTTGAATGACTTGATTTGACTGTTCTTTAAAAAATAATTAAATAAATTCCCAAATAAAATAAAAACTTATGATTTTTTTTAACTTTAATAATCGTTCATATTATAAGATACCACGAATGCGAAAGGCATGTGCGAAGGCATAAACTTATAACTTACTTAGATCAAATTATCTCCGACATGCGTTATAGCGAATACACCGAGTTGAAGAGACGAGCTGAGAATAGAAACGGATGAAGACTGACCATGAAAGAAACAAACCGATCATCACACAGATTGTAACCCACGAAGATGATTTCACAGGATGTCCCTTATTTTGTCTGGGCATGACCAATTTTTGAAATGGAGAGATTTATATTAGAAGCAGAATGTGCAAAAGAGGGTATTGTTGACAAAAGTTGACAAAAACTTATGAGGCAGTGGGGCATAAGGATCTATCGGATTTGGTGGTGTCTTAATCGGGAAATGTGACAAGACAACTAAATGAGCTATGTGACAAATCTTGACTGATGGATATAAACTAAATATGCTTTAAATATTTGCACATAATACATAATAGGCAAGGAAAATTTTCTAAGGCAACTTCTTCAACCCCTTATCCACACCCCAATGGTGCATAGGGCACTGCATCACATAAACGCAGTGTTATCTTGATCGTTAACACATGAAGGAAAGGTGATCAGCCCTCCGCTTAAGGTACCAGTCCAGTGTAATATTGAATAAATATTGAGAGTGAAAAAATCACTTATATTTATTTCCCCCCCCCCTGGGAATCGAACCCGGGACCTCCAGAACGGTAGCTGAGCGTGCTGGCCATTACGTTACGGAGGCGGACTAAGGCAACTAACAAATATAAAAATGAAAATAATATTTTTCTAAATAAAATAAAAAACCCACAAAGGAAAATCATAAGATTTTTTTATTTATTTATTGTTTCGGCATTAAATTTGTGGTAAGACATGTTACAATGATTAAAGAAAACACTTGTTTTATACCACTTGAGTTTTATTAAAGACTACTAGTTTCGGAAGCTTAACTTCCATCATTCAGGTCTGAATAATAACTCAAGTGGCATAAAACAAGTGTTTTCTTTAATCATTATAAGATTTTTTAATAAAATAAAAAGTTTCACAAGTCCACTGTGTCTGGGCAGGTCGGCTCGGCTTAGTGGGGAATGGCAGGTGATGTCGCGCTCCGCTACCCTCGCCGCTCCGGGGTCAAATCCCGCCTAGTAATAATAATAAACTACTCTTTACCTTTACTCGAATCTTATTATTACTATCGCCATTACGGCGCATGCGCCGCGACACTTCCAAGAGGCCCCATCTCACAAAACCCGCTCACTCCACTATTCAATATCTTACACCAAACATGAATTTAATCACAACATTGTGAGTGTGTCCAAATACTTCACAAATCTGGATCGTATTATCTCTCTGGAGGAATATCTAATTTAACACACTCAACCTATAAAGGATTGTGTAAGACTCGTTTTGTGTTTATAAAAGCCGATATAATAAATATTTTCATTCGTCATTTTCTTTTGCGAAATTCGCCTTCGTAAAAGCGTCGTTTTCGTAAGTTGGTAACGATTGACGTCATAGAAACGAATCAACACTATTACAGCTCTATAAAGCAGGTACATAAAGGGATACGCCCCATAACACACCCGATGAGGTAAAATTTGATGACGTATAGCGGTGTCCGTTTTTCGCTTTATTAAAAATATCTAAAGTTTAAACCTTCATATCTCCCTTATTTCTCTACAGATTTCAATAAGAATGTTACCGATAGTCTTGTGATTATTTCATATTAATTTATTAGCCAATAATAACACATCATGGGAATGATCCATTAGGAGTTATTTTTTACATTATTCTTTGACATCTCAACAAAGATCAGCTTTTCTGAAAGTGAGCGATAATGCCCCCTTGTACGCGCTGGCAGATTGTCCGCCTCCGTAGTGTGATGGTCAGCACACTCGGCTACCGTGCTGGAGGTCCCGGGCTCGATTCCCAGGAGGGGGAGTGAAAATAAATATTAGTGATTTTTTCACTCTAATATTTATTCCAATATTACCCTGGACTGAAGCGGTACCTGAAGCGGAAGGCTGATCACCCTTCCTTCATGTGTTAACGATCAAGATAACACTGCGTTTATAGGATGCAGTGCCCTATGCACCATTGGGTGCGGATAAGGATAAGAAGAATATTTACTCAAGAGGCTTGTACATTTTCGCGTTAGCTTTCACAAGCTTGACGAGTACGGGTATGTAACTCTGAGTGCCTTAGTCATAATATATCAGTATAAAGGTTTGAAGATGAAGTAAGCGCTGGTGGCCTAGAGGGGGGCGGAAAAGGGGCCCAGAAAAAAATGGTGGGTAAAATGGAAGAGTAAATTCAAACCGGATATCAACAAACTTGTTAAAAATCATCAGATTCATCCTTCAAATTAGATTAATTTTAAAATTAAAATTAATTATGTTTGTTTTTATTTGAATAAAATATACTCTTAATTTTATAAAGTTGCGTTTTAATTGCTCCCACTGGTAAAAAAAAGTGTCGTTTAGAATGAAAGTAATGAATCTCACTGTAGTAAAGTTAAAAAAATTTAAGGGTAATAATTGATTTTCAAAGTGGGCGATAGACGAAATAAGTTTGAGAAGCACTGACATGGATGAAGAAGAATATGGAAGTCATCTCACTATAGATGTCTCTAGTGGAGTTCTAGTGAAGTCAAACACTGTGTTTCGAGTTTGATCAATATACATATGTAGAAGTTCCAAGAATGTGAGTAGTGTGGTTGTCAATCATCGATGAAATTAAGAAAGGTGTGTTGAGATGATTTGTATGTGTGGAACGAATGAGCGAGGAAAGAACGGTAAAACAAATTCATACGGCGAATGTTATTGGAAAAAAGAGTAGAGGAAGACCGAGAAAAACTTGTCACGATCATGCATATAAAATGCTTGCAAGTGTCAGGTCAGGAGTCGAAATAATCGGCGAGTACGTATCAGGGGATGTATGAATGCGGAAGAAGCGAAGAATGTTTGCAAAGACAGAGGGGTGAGGCGTTCTATCTCTCTGCCTATCCCTGCGGAGGGGCGAGACGGTTAGTTATTTAGTTAATAAACAAAATCAAAATATATAAAACTTGTGTGCGACCCATCATGACATATCGCTCACTCCTTTCAAGAACGTCATAAATCAAAAATCGGCAATTTTCAGTTGTGCATGTTTTCGGAATGCCCAGAAAATGTAGTATATCCCAGCAAAAGAGGCATATTTTTAACTTAATATTTACCCGCTATAGGGCAGAAAATATTGTTTTTGCATTTTGAAGAAAAAGTATGGTTTAATTATTTTTTTTAAATATAATTAATATTTTTTAAATGGAGAAAAAACCTTCAGGTTTTACCTAATAAGATCTGTTGCACAGTAAAAAGTTCAATAACTGGCTTGATATTTATTTGTAATATATTGTGTTATATTTTTAAACATTAAAAACGTTCTCCTGAAAAATCAAGTTTTTTTTTATTTATGACGTTCTTGAAAGGAGCGATATGGGATCGAACGCAGAGCGGACACACCGCAGTAACCAAAAACGCGCTAAGACTCTAAGAAGCATATCTGGCAAGAGTCTACGAGATAGAATAAGGAACGATCGAAGATGTCGTTAGGTGGGAAGGCAACGAAGAAGACAATGGTATGCGCATGTGAGGGAAATGGAACCATCCAGACTCCGCCATATTGCCCGGCACGGCTAACTCCAACGTAGATCATCAAAGAGATGGATTGACAGCTGGGAATCGACATCGCAGGAGGCTAATCCCATTTTAAAACAGGCCACAATGCCTATACAAAGAAGAAGAAGAATGAAAAATTAGTACAAAATTAACTTACAACATTTTGAGTGTGTCCAAACACTTGTTCACAAATCTGGATTATCTCCAATTATAGGAGTTATTTTTCATATTATTTTTTGACATCTCATCAAAGATGAAGAAGAATATGGAAGTCTGGGCATTTACGGGGCTTAAGACTCATGGATAGAATTGGTGAACGTAACACGTGTGATCACTTAAACCAGCCTATGACGGTCATAAGCCCCGTAAATGCCCAGACTTCCACATTCTTCTTCATCTTTGGTGAGATGTAAAAAAAATAATATGAAAAATTAACTTTATTACAATTACGTTTGTCCGCCTCCATGGTGTAAAGGGTAGCGTGTTTAGCTACCGTGCTGGAAGTCCCGGGTTTGATTTCCAGGGGGGTTGAAACGAAAATAAATATTAGTGATTTTACACTCTAATATTTATTTAATTTTACCTTGGACTAGTCCCTGAAGCGCAGGAGAAATCGACTTACCTTCATGTAAGTAATGATCAAGATTACACTGCGTCAATACGATGCAGTGCCCTATGCACCATTGAGTGTGGATAAGGGTTAGAAGAGAAGAAGGCAATTACGTTACAATCAATAAGCCCTGTTTTAGAAGGCATGGGGAATGGTTCCATTGCCTTACCATCTTCAGGGATGCACTCTAAAACCTCGTTGCTCCCATATACAATATTCAACCACCTGCCATCGTTCTTGATCAGCCTGCTGAGCTAAAATATAACCTCCAAGCGCTATTAAAAATGTTTAGATTTTTAAAAATCAAGTTAACAATTTTTTATATGAAGTTAACCTTTAGTTCTTCGGGTCGACCAAAAATCGCATGTGTTGGACATTTTGTGTAGTTTTGAGTGTGTAAATGGTGCTATGGTGGTGAAGGGTGGTATTGTTTGCATGCTGTTGTAGTGATTGTCCTGACGAAGAGACGGGTACGTCTCGAAACCGGTAGACATAAAAATCTCGGTGAGTGGTTATATACTAATATTATTGACATTTTTGTAAAAAAAAAAAGTAAAAATGAATAACCACAAACTAAATGCTTTAAATATTAATAATATTGAGAATTTGCATTTTTTTATTTTATGCTCAAATATTTTTTAAGAAAGCAAAAGAAAAGACTTGACTGAATTCAAGATCAAAGCACCCTTGTACATATTATTGCTAGAAATAATAGAACTTTATTTATCATTTGGATTTTTTCCCATATTATTTTTGAAAAAAAAAACAATGATTCGAACTGTACTGTATTTTTTATATTTTATGAATTAGTTAATACACAAAATACCTACCATTTTTGTGTCTGATTTGATCACAATAAAAATAATCCTTTTTATAGTATGTGACAACTTATTTATAGGTTGACATTACAAAAAGTAACAATTAAGCAAAAATAGAACTCAATCTTTTTTCACTACAAAAAATGTGTTTTCAGAATGCCCCTTGCACTTCTGTTTAAATATCTGAATACTACATTTGTATTGAAAACATATTGATAGAATTTTTTTTTAAATCATCTCACTTTTTTCATTGTGTTTTAAGTCATGTGTATATATACCATATGATTCTTAGAAGTATGGATCCTTACTTGAAGGTTTGGAATATAGGTGAATAAATAGTTATTTCTAGTTTGAAAATGTTTCCCATATTACAACTATAAAATTAAATTTAAATAAATTTTATAAATTTTTTCTTTTGGCATATCACAACTAAAAAATGAGAGGCAATTTTTTAAATATTTGTTTGTATACCTAAACCAACATTACCAGAGGCAATACCTACTCTCTTTGTACATGGTACTTCTACTACTTCAAACACCTTGTATTTTATTATGTGGTGTTTTTATTGTATTTCCATAAAACCTGAGTCTTAAACCATAAGGTTAGTCACAACTGAAAGTATGTTCTTTCAATCCACCTCATAGACTGTGTTCTCAGCTAATCTTTTCTTCCTTAAATCGAGGACAATGTACAATAGTCATTATATTGCTCGATTCAACTGTTCCAATCAATATCTTCTTGGATATGTAGTATGTACTATAATTCTTAATTATGTACCAACTTTAAGTGGTGTAATTGCAAAAGTAAATGGTAGATTGATTTGGGAATTTGGTAGGTGTATAATGTTGTCTTCGGGTGAGATACAAATACAATTCCAGGAGTATTTGTTTGTATATATGTATGTTTGATACCAAGAAAAGTTGTATTTAAGCACTTGTATATGAACATCTATAGAAATCTACCATAATGGGAATGTCTAAATGTGAAGTCGAGGAATAGTGACTTATTTGAAGGTAAAACACTCGAGTGACACAAAATGGGGTAAAGATAAAGTGTATGTTCTGTTCGGCAACATTTTTATTTATATGTCGATAATACAAAAAATATACAAAAAACAATAGCATTGTTTATTTTGAATTAGCTGAAAACAGCCAATGGATTGAGGAGTCATCGCCCAACCTTAGGAACTTGAGTATCATGAAGTGAATGCAGCAGTGTCGGAGTGGAGGGAATGGCAATCAAACAAAGTGTTATGCATCCAACAGTCTAGTTTATTGTACACCACGAACTGGTTCGTATCGTATAGGCAAGGCACTCCAGTCTACCATGGGGCATGCCGCAAACTGACAGCGAGACATTTACTCCCGATAATACTTGCACACATCCTTCCGCTCAATACGACTAATAAATTATATCTCGATTCAAAGAAAAACAGCCAATATCAGATTCAAAAAGGTACAAATTCATTCGTTTTAACATTATGCAAATTGCTGTACTGAGAAAATCAACTAACGGTCACATGTGATTCATTTTTTAACTTTACAAAACCAAAACTAATATTGTCCAAGTTGTGCATAAACAAAAAGGTTTTTTTTTAATAATACAAATTCATAATTATGTCATTTCAATGCGTAGTAATATAAATATATATATATAATTTCCATATTCACAACAATAACATTTATTTCACTGAAAGAAGTGCATTAAAATAGTAATATTCAACACATAGATTCACTAAAGATAAGCTTAAACCGAGGCAACTGTACAACATAATTTTCATTACAAATGAATCACTTGGAAAATGTTTAGAATACAAGATGAACAAAATAATAATCCAACATTACAAGTTGCGGGAGAGACAGTTGAGAGTGCAATCACTCCGGTAATACTGGGTACACTACATTCACTCCGACAATAGTACTAAATAAATGTGGATGCTGTCAATTTGCAGCATAAAGTATAATATTATAGTTTTTAGAAGATGACACAATAACATATCAAATTCTGGCAAATAAAAGAATGAACGTGTCTGGCAAACAAAACTTGTCCTTTGTGGAATTGTATTCTGGGAAAATGTGACGGAAGATTTGTGTAAAACACAAAGTTTGTCAGATAAACGTGTCTAAAGTACTCCATGATAAATAAATAAAGGATATAGTTAAATATCTAATAAATACCTAATATGATACTATGTACACAATAATATTATATGTATGTATATCGTAACACTAGCGGGCCGGGTGGATCGCCGGGCCGCTTCGAGGCAAAACATATCTTACAAGAGGAAATCCGCGATACACCAATATATTTATATATTTCATTTTATACAAACAACGTTCCTCGTAATGTCCTCGTACTCACTCTAGGAGACAAACATACGGCTGGTAGAATAAGGAGTTAACAGCAACTTGGTACAAGTGGCGGAGTGTATTTACAGGAAGCGAGACGAGAATCTTGCACAAAACTCCGTAACAATATCGGGAAGGCTTCAAACAAGCGGAAATACATATTTCTTCAATAAATACAAGCGACGCGAGTGGAATTTTAAGGCAGTATCTTATAATCGAATTATGAAGAGAATCCAACAACGGATTAAGGCCATCATTATTCCGAGTAAAGTTCATTAAAAATGTAATATATTTGGTATTACTACTTAAAGCTTTCCACGTTATTCCATATTCCAGGCGAATACCACCGAATACTTCCGAGGCACAATTAATCTTAACCCTACATTATCGTATCGAGACTAATACAAGAACTAAGCGTTAAAATTACTGTTCACTCCCGGGGTACGCGGGGTACGCGGGCTTCGGGGAACATCCATCCACTGGCACTACACTATCCGACAACACTGTCAAGTGGTAAAAGTAGCCTATGCCTGCAGCGTCCGCACAGTCCGGCGCGCACCGACGCAGTACCAGGCGACGTACCAGGGCAGCACGCGCGCCGCCCGCAGCAGGGCCCCGGCGGGCGCCGAGGCGGCGCCGCTGAGCGCCGCGCGGGCGCCGCACCACGCCAGCGCGCGCGCGCTGTTGGCCGCCGCGCCGCCCGCGCGCCATGACGCCCTGCAACACGGAGCGGAGCAGTGGGAGCGGTGGCAGCGGTGAGAGCGCTAGCGCGGCTAGGCCGCGTCGGGCCGCTTGCCGCGCGCGCGCGCGCGCATCATGGTGGCCGCCAGCAGCAGCGCGAGCGCCACCATCATGCCCGCCACGGCGCCGCCCGCGATGGACGCCTTCTCCAGCATGAGCCGCGAGCGCGACAGCAGGTACGAGCCGTCCAGGTCCTTGTACTCGCAGCGCTGGCCCACGAAGCCGTCCTTGCACTCGCAGTTGTACAGCGGGTTGTCCTGGATGATGATGGTGAAGCACTTGGCGTCGTTGAGGCAGTAGTACTCCGAGTAGGGGTGCGGGCACTTGTAGGTGGGGAACGTGACGTTGGTGCGCGGCGGCGGCGGAGCGGGGGGCGCGGCGGGAGCCGCCGGCCTGGCGGGCCGCTTGGAGATGGAGCTGGAGCAGGCGGCCGCGGGCCGCAGCAGCGCCAGGGCCGCCAGCCCCGCCAGCAGGAGCGCCACTAGCGAGCGCATGACGAGGGCCTCCGGCTCGATGCTCGGCCGCCCGATTCTGACATCGATGACGGTCGGCCCAGATCCGTGCAGCGGTGGACCCGATCACTTTCCGAATACCAAACTATCATCTCGGACTTGGGGACGGGACCGCCGTAACGCTTCGGAATGCATCGTTTATCTCGATCGTTCCTACTTTCGATCGCTCGATCAGAACGAACGCGTACAGTACATCGCGTAGGTTTATCGAAATCCCACTCGAGACGCGATGCGAGTTCGCGTATTCGTATTTCAGATTGTTAAAAGTTCGAATAATTACACTCGAAACGATATTAACTAGTTTTCGGACGGCACAGACACGACGAGACACTTTCGCGACCAAAATTACACAAAATGGTGTTGGAAGTACACAGAATGTTGTCTATGAACTCGGTGGCAGAAGGGCGTTTTACTACATCCGCCATCTGCCGGCAGAGACGGAGAATGAATGGCAAGAAAGTGTGGGTTAACGGTGTACCGGACCGCTGCTGGCGTAGTGGTGACCCACACATGCGCATTGGCGCTCGAGCCCGCCCCCCTACTCCTGTCCGTACACACTAACTCACACTCACGACACAACCGTGTACCTACCTACACTCCGAGTTACGTACGTACAATGTTACATTATTATACAAGTAGAATTCCAATCGCAACTCATTCCGAATTCCAATAAAGCCTTATTTCAGCAATTCATAAGTGAAACATTGGAACCATTGGAACTCAGCGTGGGTACATTTCCTATGAAACCGTTCCATTTGTCAATTCATAAATTTAAAATCTTTTTTCAAATAAATAATGTAGGAAAACAAGGAAAAATCATTTTTCTGAAATCTATTAATCAACATGAATTAAACAAAATAAAAATATGATACAAACATTTACTGCTTACCTTGGAGATATATCTTCTAAAATAGCGTCTATAACCTCTGATTCGATTTCTCTTTGGTCGTCCTCTAACAAATTATATTTCTTCAACAAACTGGAATCATTTATACATACAGATATATCCATCAAAGGATTTCCGAAAGCAAGGAGCAACGGCTTCATTTTAAAATTAAATGTATTAACAATATTTTCTTAGATCGAATATGATATCAATACTTCAGTAGAAACACTATGCACTTAATTATTCTGTGAAGCCTTTGATCTATGTTATATACGCATTATCACAAAAAAATCGATCAATTACACGATGCTAATTACGTTTAATTATTTTTACTTATAAAATGACATTCAAACGTCATACATTTTTTGCGATGTTTATGATTTAAGCGCATGCGCAAAATATTGCAACTTGCAACCTCAGTGCCTTCTAGATAAAAAAAATCTGAATCCCTAACGATTTAACATTTTTGTCAACTTTTGAATAAAGGAAATTAATAATTAATTAAATTAAATTGTTACTAGTTCATTATATTATATCGGTGATAGGTTTTATCTCTTTAAGTAAAAAAATTATGTTTTTCGCAGATACCTACTTTGTGGCATATTTTATAAACTTTATAAAATAAAACAACTTTGTTTTTAATCACTTTTTATTCGTACATTTTTTCTCCAACCGGTTTCGACAAGAATCTTGTCATCATCAGGGTTAAACATGTACACGTTTAACCCTGATGATGCTACATTTAAAGGCTACATTTCAAATATCGTACAAAAATATATGCCGCATCCTTAAAAAATTCACTTTTTTTAAGTAGCACCTGATTTTTCTGTTCCAACAGTTCCTTTTCGGTCCCTGGTTTTAAATCTATTGAATTGTAGAAACAAAACAGAAATTACATTTATTACACTCGATGTTTCATTTTATGAAATTGACACTTTATCTAAAATTATTGGAATGAAACATATAGGAACAAAGCTTTCTTCACTTGAGTCAAGTTCCAATTGCTCACCTGGTCCAGTGCATTGGTAGGAAAAGTGTGGCTCGGGTGGCGCATACGCCTCTTTGACCCTTAAGTGCGGCTCTGGCACAAATATCCGCAGGAAGGCTCTTTGACTCATGTTCGCATTTGTGGGAACAATTTTTTTTGAGCATGAACCTTATTAAAAGCAAACTGAGAAATCGTCTCAATAATAAGAACCTGGAAACATGCTAAAAATAACGACATACAAATCTGACTTGATCAAACTTTTGAAGAAGATGCAAGGACATTATTCGCAATTAGTAGTGTTCTTATGGACACCTTACTTTCAAAAGATTTTTTACCAATGAATAAATTGCCTATTAAGTGTGAAATCGAGTTTTATTGAGTGTACCCGCAATTCAATAAAGACCTAAAATTATAATTAAGGTGTATTAGAATTGGAAATAGATTTGAATAGAGGTATTTTTAAATCGTAATGTGCATATTTGGCTCTTTGGCAAACAAAAGCCCTAGTGTATCTTTGTAGAGAATGGGAGAAGCATTATCATTTGTATTGTTTATAACATACAAGGTTTACACTTCACTTGTTCTTTATTTTTATAATTAGTGCTAGAGTGGATCGCGAGGGATTAATCTGTTGTAGCCGCTTAATTAAAATTAAAATAATTTAGCCAAACGCAGGGGTCAACAGACCGTGGCTCACGTGCGGTTCTTTTCATAGGAAATTGCGACTCTCCAACTTCTGTGTCACCTCTGCTAAGCAACCTCATAACAAAAACAAAAAATAAATAAAAAAAGGGTACGAAGTGACATTTAGGTATGAATTAATTTTTTTCATCACATACATAATAACAAATCACATTAGTGTTCCCTCACTGATTTTTTCCGTGCCGAGGATACATTTTTAATGAATATAATGCAAAGGGTTTTTTTTAAACTTTTTTCTTAAAATCAAGTTTTGATTCTAAGGTACTCAAATGTAATACTGTAATAGATTATCAAATAATGAAGTAATCTGCCTGGAATAGAATAATATGTAAGCTTTGATCCCGCATTTCAGTGTGATAAATAAATAATATTATTCCTTTTCATTCCTTGCACCAAAGATATTTAACTTGCTGCCGTTACTATTAAGAATTCCAGTAGTGATCATGTTTTTAAGAACAGTGTCCGTCGATGGTTGCTTCTCGTTGGAAGGGACAAGGTAGAAAGTGAATTAATTAAAGTCCAGGTGTAAGTATTTTATTGTAAAACCATTACACTGTAAATTGTTATTGTATGTAATGTATATATCTAATAATTAAAAAAACAAAAAACAAATAAGTGCATATAAACACACATAGAAAGGGTGTTTTTTATGCCTGCGGACAGCTGGTGACGACTTAATATTGTACATAAGATAATAATGTACATGAGACTTTAACTAGAGATTGGTACATAAAAATCATATAAAAACATTAAATATGCCAAAGATATTTAATTTACTGCCAGTAACCATTAAGAATTCCAGTAGTGATCATGTATTTAAGAACAGTCTCCGTCGATGGTTGCTTCTCGTTGGAAGGGACAAGGTAGAAAATGAATTAATTAAAGTCTAGGTGTAATTATTTAATTGTAAAACCTTTATTTTAAATTGTTATTGTATCTATTGTATGTAGTATATATATAATCTAATAATTAAAAAAAAAATAATAATAATAATAAAATAATATTTTTTTTTATTAATATGTAAGTATTTCGGCTCAACACAGACCATGCCTAAAGAGCCTTAATACTTATAAAAAAAAATGTATGTATCTATGAAATAAATGAATAAAATTAAAATTAAAAATATGAATGAATCAAAGGATATCAGCAAGTCAGAATAGTAAGTATTTTTAGTATCAAACATAACATAATATTGAAAACAAAAATAATGTTTGACAATTTTAAAGTTCAATAAGGTACATTGGAAAATGATTTTTAGTGTAATTTGTATCAAATATGTTTCCTCGTTTCATTAAAACAATCACAGAATTATATGTATTTTTGATCGGCAATCTGCTTGCATCAGAAAAGAAGTTTCCTTGTGGGTCTGAGTAATATCTTTCATCACAATTATAGCGGATAGCACTATCCACATCTTGTGGTGAAACTGGGTGAAATACCATAAACTGAAAAAAAAATAGAAAATAAGAAACAATCATCTCCATCTTCAAACAAATCATTTTAACAACTAAAGGCTGACTAGAACAGCTTTGAGGGATGACAGGTCAAAATATATTTTTTGAAATGTGAGTACTTTGTACATCTCACAAAATATTTTATCTTTAAAAAAGGTGATGCTATATAAATTTTGTTTTTTTTTTTTTAATTTTAATTGTGAATATATTATGTTATCTCTCTCTGTTATTAGACTCCTGTAAGTAAAGGCATATTTTCACCATCAAGCTCTGCATTCCATCTAATAATTTGTGTCACCTTAATACACACCAAAAGTACCTTTGTGGTATGTAATTTAATAATTTTGTGTGGGTGGCTATCCCTTTGAGATGGTGAATGTAATTTGTCACAGAAGGTAGCTTTGAAAATGTCATTTTCCAGACTGAAATTCTCCAGCATTAGTTCAGACATTTTTGAACTTCATATGGTCCTCGGATTTTATTTTTTGGACAAATTACATTTTGTAAGGGTGGAGACATGTCCAACCTCGAATTTCAATAAACATTGTTACCATAGAGGAACAACGATACAGCATGCTTTCTGACCTGTCACTGAGCTTGTTTAAATCTACGTAACAAAGTTTTCTGGCAACCCGATAGGTCTGTTTCGCAGCTGGTTATTGTGATGGTTGTTGAACCAGTTAGCCTTAATCCTGGCCACCACCTGATCAATTGAATACTCGGTACATCTCTTTGTGACAGATTTTTAACAGATAACAGACATGGCTTCAAAACCCAAGTTTATATGAGAGTTGTAATTCTTTACCACATATGGTTCTAACACTCATGATCACTGATGAACTGCGAATAAAAAATCCATACTATTCAGCTATCAACTACTGCCCATCTTCCCCCTTCCTAGCCCTATTCCGTGTAAACTTATTTACCACTTGATGCTCCAGTCATTTTTACACAAAAATAGAACTAAAAATATCAAGTTAATAATTTTTTTATTTAAAGAGTTAACATAATTGAAAAGTTGTCCAGTTCAAAAAAACAAAACAGAAGTGATAAAAAACTTGAAAACTGAACCATATACAAGGTGCGGCAAAATAGCCAGTGCAGTTTTGAAAGGCCGGTATATCTCGTGTGGTGGGGGTAGGAACCTGGGAGTGGTCTCACTGTATCGGAAGAGGCTTGCCACTTTCAGTCATTACCATAGTTTGGTCTGGACAAAACTGGGGCTTTGCCGTCCGCACATTTATTGAAAATGGCCGATCTGTCATCGCCACTAAGTGGGCCTTTCGGCATCTAGATACCTAAGGATGATTAAGAAAAGATGGGACGCCGCATTGGTTGAGAGATGGATATATTCGTTCTTCCCCGATATTAGAGTCAGATCAAAATTGGAAAAGATCAATTTAAACCATTACATGGTACAAATGCTCACTGGACACGGGGAGGTCAGGGGTTAACTCCATGAATTATCTTTTGCGACAGACCCTGGATGCGTTTGTGGCGCTCCTGCTCAGTCAATGGAATATATTCAGTGGCACTGCCCTGTTCTGCCAGTTGAGAGAGACCATATGGTTGCCGATTTGGTACGATAAGGCCGGTATGGCGCCCCAATCCGGTGGCTAATAATGATAACCTCAGAACCTTTGGCTGTTTCGTTTTTTGCTGGGTTGAAAAATGGGAGATGTTAAGGAGAATGCATAATCCACCTTCAGGTATCCTAATTGGCTAAAACCTTCAAATTGAGTTATTGTTTTGGTAGGCTTAACTGAACTCACATCTGTGCTGTTACGGTCCCATTGAATACTAACAATCATCCTTGGTCGCCTTCCTGAGTCTTGCCCTACCCTCATCAGGTTGAACTTTAGGTTTAGGAAATGCTTGGTAGCATAGATTGTTTGGTATTCCTCCTTAGGACTTTGGGTTTAGGGGTGGGTATAGAGCGCGGGAGGTTGGAATATCGGTGCGGATGGGGCTGGGGTCCCCTAGTAGGGATACTAACTTTCCTGCCGCTGTCACCCTGGGTATTAAAACATGGTGGTGGATTGTACAAACTAGTTAGTATGAAGTTATATGCTCCGCTGACATTGATAGGGACTTAGAAGGCATTAGTAAATAAAATTATCTTTGATTACTAAAAACCGATAAAAGTTTTTTTTTAAATATATATTTTTTTAGAATGGATAGGTCCGAATGAAAACCAAGAGTTTCTATACCGGACCTGGGAATGTGGCGGGAACTTTCAGAGTCACCCTATAAAAGAGTCCTCTGGAAAATGAACAGTTGAATCATTCAGTAAAAGTTTACAGTGGCGGTGGAGTTGAAAACTTAATTCTTTAAATTAAAACTCCAAAACCATTTAAACAATCAAACACTTTGCATGCCTACTACACGGATCCGTGAATCAAGCATCTAGCGCATGGTGCCCACTGCACGGATCCGTGATCCATGATCACATCAACATACAAATGCGTCAGTCTATTGCGTGCACTGCTAGCGAGAGTTGAATACAAGGATCCGAGTGATAGCTATAAATGGGCAAATATACCACAAAAAATTTGTACAAAAAATTTATTTTAATTGGTAATAAAGACACTTCTGGAAACTAAAAAAAAAATCTGTCTGTTTTGAAAGAAATTGCATTTTTTTAAAGGCAGTGAACGTGTTAACAAAATAATTTACAGTTGATAAATTCATAAAGCATACTTACTTCTGGTAGAGTCTTATTTTCCTGCAATAATAAATATTCACCAAACAGAGCAAATCTCAAATAGGCCAAGGGGTTTTGAATTCGATACATTTTTCGGATATGTATCGGAAATTTAATTGCTATAAAAATAAATTCAGGGGTGCCTCTCATAACAGGTATCCTAAAACAAGCAAAATTAATATAGTCTTCATAACATTGTACATTTTACTATTCATTTGATGTTTAATTTCAATATAAATAAATATTTCTAAAATATAATCAAATATGCTATATATGCTATCCAGACGCTTAGAGAGAGCAAAAAAAAACAAATGAAAAAGGATGCAAAAAACTTTACAAGTAAATATGAAGCCAACATTCATTCCTATTATTGAAGTATTTTTTACTCATTTGCAATTAAATACGCCGTATCTTGCTATGAAAGTTTTACAATAGTGCTTTTTTCTCTAAGAGACTCACACAAATTACCATTGTATAATTTACTAACGCTAGCACGAGGCATAGGTATGCATCTTCAATTGCCATTCATTCTATCATTCTCCTTTTCCTACCTAAAATTTTCCTCCATACAGCAGCAATGTTGCTCACCCTGAACTACTCCATTTTTGTCACCTACTAAATATAAATTCCCTCCTAAATCCAAGAATCTAGAGTACAGAACTGATTACTATGCCTTCTTTAAATTCATAATCCCATAATAATTTGGATAATTTGTACAGCGCCATTTTCGTAAAATACCACCTCAAGGGCGCTTATAAAGACATGGATAATGATGTTAATAATAATAATAATACGATGATGATGATAATGATATATAAAAAATAAATGGATTAAAACGTCGTCAATCGGTCTCGGGCCGTCGAGTCTGGAGCGGAGAAAAGATGAGCCGACATATTAAAACGCCTTCCTCTTGATCCCATGGGCTGGAGAATGGCCAAGGTGTTGGGCAGAACGCCTTCCTGAGCGATAGTCGTCACGCTGGAGGGCAGCTTGTTGAGCTCCTCGTCATTGTGGATGGCCAACTTCCAACTTCCAGTCTAGCACAGTTCAAACGGGACTTCACTTTTATCCTTTTTTGCTGCCCTTCCGTGATCCGACATGATGGTTTTGTCTCTGAGGTTTTCCGGTTTCGCTTTCATACGAATGGGAGCTGGCGTAATTGAGGTATTTAAGTTTGCATAACACTCCATCATCAGCACTATTTACCATCTGAGTGTGGATAAAGATCAAAGAAAAATAAATATAATTTTTTTTTAATATCATTGTGAAATTTTATCAGAAGAGATATCAATAGAGATAAAAACATTAACCCTCGACATATTTTGCTTTCCGCATCTCAATACAACAACTACTATTGTCATCATGCCAGTGGGCAGAAGGGATGAAACGCCACTCTCATCTGTCCTGATATACTTTCCTTCTTCCTTTTCATCTATACCCTCCAGTTCATAGACTTTTTTATTTATTTAGACTTCATGTACAGAAAATAAATAAGTACATTGGCGGGCTTATTGCTAAAAAGCAATATCGATCAATATTGATCAAAATATTTGATACCATATATAGCTGTTTGCAATCAGACGGTAGATAGTACTTGAACATTTAAAAAAAAATACATAAATTACAAAAGATGATAATAAGGAGGGCAAAGGAAAAAGGGAGTTTACGGAAGGAGGTAGAGGGAAAAACTAGAGGAGGAGGATTGATCGACAGTTATTTCTTAAAAGTTATTAGAGAAGGTGCATTTTTCACAAGAAGTAATTCATTCCATAGTCTGGCTGCTTGGACAGAGAAGGAATTACTGAAAAATGATGTGTTATGGCGAGGAATGGAAAGTGTCCTTTCTTGGGAAGAACGAAGTGATAGACCATGATCTGAGAGGTATATAAAATTTTCAGACAGATATTTAGGTGCATTGGGGTTGTGAAGAATATTATATAGTAGCGTGAGAGATTGAAGATTTATGCGCTGGTTGAAGTGAAGCCATTTTAGTTCCGCGAAACATGGTCATAATTGGAAATGAAGCGGGTGCTTTGATTTTGTAGACGATCCAGACGATTTATAAGATCGACGTTCGCATCAATGTAGCAAACATTGGCATAGCATATGGAAGAAAGAAGAATAGATTGGGACAATTTTATTTTCGCTGAGGTCGGGAGGAAGTTCTGAAGTCTTTTTAAGGCATGAAGAGTGCGGTAGAATATTTTTATGATTTGCTCAACCCAGGACTTGACTTGGTACCGTTTGCTTAACACATCCAAACCACCTCAAAATATATTTTCCACTATCCCTTACTCAGCATTACATTAATTTTTAATTCTGTCACATTGATTTGCAACAACTCCATTAAATAAACCGAGTTAGATATTTTTAGTGTGAACCCGACGGGTTGTGGTCCCATAGTTAGTGTCGCGGACTCTTAACTTAGAGTTTCTGGGTTTGAACCCACTCTACCATAATTTGATACCTATTTATAATAATGAGCCGCTTAGGCTCACATAAATACATAGTATGAAATTGAAATAATAAAAAACACAAATATTTCTCTTTTAATTAGAAAAAAAAACAACCAAGGAAAAATTATTCCAGTATTTCGAGTCTGGCAACTATGGTCTCGAGACAGAGAGAGCTGATGATCTGCTATGAACAAAAATGAATAAATAAAATAACATACCGCACATAAATTTCCCCTTGATAATCGACACTTTCCCAGTTTGGACCATGGTAAGATTTTAATTGTTTTAACATGTTGGTCATCTAAAGTTTTTTCATAAATACAAATGTTTTAAACATGCAGAAGTTGGCTAACAGTCTTTTGTTCTGATCGCGTATTTATTGATTAAAGATAATGTAAATAGCAGATAATGAAGATTTGCATTTGACTTATCACCGTAATCACAGCACCAACCGTTTATCATTGTAGGGATAGCGAATCTTTTTGAGCCTGAGTGCCATTTTTTTTCAATATATTAATATGTCGCGTCCATAGCATGTCATAGAAATTCAAATCCATTAACTTCAGATTTTTAATAAAAAGCATTAATACATCAAAACAAAAATAATGAAGTACTTACTATATTAATGTCAAAATAAATATATTAAATAAAAAATAGACATGATCAAAAAACGTAGAACCCTTAAAACTTCATAATTAGTGATATTTTTGTTGTTGAATACTAGATGCTAATTTTTTTATCGGGTTCATAGCTGGTAGCTTTCTTTTGTTTGTACTTTGGTTTATAAGTCTACTTCTCACGTCTGATTTATTAAAGTTCATTGAAGAAAATAATAATTAATGAAAATATTGGTAAACGAAGAAATGGCCACGTGTATTACGTGGCTATTTTTTTTAAAATTATGTTTTCTTAAGTATTCTCTTTTTTAAGTATTTTTCTTTCTTAATTCGCTTGCCATTCAAAATCGTCTCGCGTCCCACGTATGGCACGCGTGCGATAGGTTCGCCATCTCTGATCTAGGTAGTTTTCAAAATCTGCACAGATAATGTTTGGTGCAGTTTTGTTTTACTTCTCCATGGATAAAACCCTCATTCTCAGAGGGGAATAACTTTATCATGTTTGTACTTGAAAGGAATAAGAAATAAATAAACCAGCCTATGACGGTCGTCAGCCCCGTAAATGCCCAGACTTCCATATTCTTCTTCATCTTTAATGAGATGTCAAAAAATAAAATGATAAATAACTCCTATAATTGGAGATAATCAAGATTTTGTAAACAAGTATTAGAACACACTCAAAGTTTTGTAAATAAATAACCCTCTACAGTGAAAAAAATTATATAAAAACAAAAAGACAAAATTATGCTATTATTCAAATGATATCATTGTATTCTTCAATAATGTAAAGAATAAGGTAATAAAAACAAAATCGGAAATGGTTATTTAGACAAAATGACAGTATTTTTTTTTTTATAACAATGTGTTTTTTCAATATCTTTTCTATTTGCTTCTGGTCAGTCTACCAAAAAAGAGTTATTAATTGCCAAAAAAATTAAACTAAAACCAATGTTAACGATGTCAACACCAGTTAAAGTTAACGTTACGTTAGAATTAGAATCTCGTTTGAATTTGACTATTTTATGTAAATATTTCGTTATGTGATTTTTAATGTGAGTGTCCTAATTTAAGAAATGATTGATTCATATTTTACAAACATTGAATGTGCTGGTAACAAACAACCTCTATCTATTTTTTAGCATACTGTTAATAATTTTCCAAATGTTTAGAATTTCACATATTTATTTTATTTTATTTTATTTTATTCCTTTAAGATTTTTAGATTACAAAACAACTCAGTAAGTTCGTTTTGGTTTTCCTTTTATGATAGTATTGTAGGTAGGTACCTATGTGCATTTCTATGTACCATAGACAATAATAATATTTTCATTTGTCAAACTAAAATGTCAAAAACATTTGCTACGTGCCAAAGTTCAATCTGTGCTATGTGTTTTTAGCGGTGCCGATATTTTCGTACCTGTTTGTAATAATATTTCATATCGGAATTTATTCTTATCAGTTAGCGTTATCTTACCATTTTAGAAAGACTTCAGTTGATCTCCTCAGTTTGCATTCTGATTTTGCCCATTTCACTACAGATAAATAATACTGAGCCATGTCAACTGCAGTAAAAGGTAGGAAAATATATTTCTGGCTATGAACATTTTATAAATTACAAATTCTTTCATTCCCTCTCTAAATATTTTTTTTTATTTCTGGAAACGTATAAATGAATATTAATAACACAATTATCTCATACGAAATACGAGTCTGACTGATTCCAAAGTCCAATTAAACTTGTTTTGTAGTTGCAGCTTACTTTATTTTCTTACATATGAAAATACTAACATCTTGTTATGTTTGTATTCAAAATGTGTGGATCACTTTTTCTTACGTTTTCTTTTAACCTGCTTTGGTGACTAAAAAAAACCTACTGTTATATAGAGCCTAAAGCGCAGTTAAAATTTTATAGTATCTTATAATAATTTTAAGAGGTGTCTCTGTATATTCAGGTATTTATTGATTTATTTAAACTTCCTATACAGAAAAAAAAGTACATTGGCGGCTTATTGTTAAAAAGCTGTATCTTCCAACCAACCAAAAACAGATATGTGATATTGGTCAAAAGGTTTGATACCTTATATAGCTGTTTGCAATCATAGGGTAGATAGTACTTGAACATTAAAAAAATACAAATTGATGATAATAAGGAAGGCAAAGGAAAAACGGAGTTTGGGGAAGGAGGTAGAAGAGGAAAAAAACTAAGGGATGAAGTTTGATGGACAGTTAGGATTGTAATAATAGATAGTAATGTCTCAGACGTTTCTTAAAAGTTATTAGAGAGGGTGCATTTTTTATGCGGAGAAGTAATTCATTCCATAATCTGACCGCTTGGACAGAGAAGGAATTATTGAAGAATGATGAGAAATATTGATACTGCCAAACACTTTGACTAGTAAAATACATAGAAAAGTTGTAGGGCAGGCATGGATATTTGTACGGCACGATATTGTTTAGAGCACGGAAACAAGTATAACCCAGAAATGTACAAATTTGAAATTTTTAATGTATTTTATTATATTTTTAGTTCCAACCAACAAAATATATTCATATAATTTATATTAGAAGCACTAACTTTATGATTTTCCATTTTATAATTAAAATGTAACATTGTTTTAAAATCACTATAAATATTTTATTATGACTTAATTATAATGTCTACCGGTTTCGAAGCTAACTGTTTCTTTATCAAGACTTTAGCTTCGAATCCGGTAGACATTATAATTAAGTTATAATAAAATATTTATAGTGATTTTAAAACAAAGTTGCGTTTTAATTATAAAATATGTACAGTGTAACCAGTGGCGTGCCTAGGGTTTACCAGTAAGGCAAGCCCATTATTTTTCACATTCGTGAATACATGATGTACCTATAATTTCTTCACCTCATATCATTCCCAGTATAGTAAGCACCCTGAAAGTATTATAAATTTAAACAATGTATGCTAATCATTGTAAAAATGTGCATACATGTAACTTTTGTAAGGTATAGCCATCACTTTGAAATAAAGAAAATGTTCACTAAAATAAAATATCATCCTCAGATATCAACCATCACCAATAAGTACCATCACCATATAATGGCATGCATAGTGTTTAATAATCATCATCGGAATCCATACATATGTATACATACAACAATAATGGTTGATAAAGTATATATGGTATGTTTATCACTTTTGATAGGATTTAAAAAAATATTAACCCTAAAAAATATATTTGCTCAAACCTTTTTATGAATTATAAATAAAAGCTTTCGAGAATTATTTATCATACAAATAAATTTGCTTAAATGTTATAGAATAGGAATATACACATATTTAAAATTAGTGAAAAATACCCCCGCAACGTACTGAAACATTTTTATTTGTATTCTAAAGCAAACCGCCTATCTTTTTTCAAAAACGATTTTATAATATCCTCATAAAAAGTCACTGAATGTTTGAGATCTGCTATTAGTTTTTTTTCTATGGCAATCATAGAGAGTTCGGAAAGGCGATTTTGTCCTTGTGTATTTCTTAAGTACGTGTGTATTCGTTTTAATGCTGAAAATGCGCGTTCTCCTGAAGCACTTGTAGCTGGTATAGTGATCACCAAATGAGTTAACTTTAGCAACTCTGAAAATGCATCTTCAAGACTATTTTTGTTGATAAAATCTATAAGCTGAAATACATTAAAATCCTTCAAGTCCGAAGAAGAGTACAGGCATATTAATTGATTTTTTAATGATTGCTTATCAAAATGAATACCGTAGTGAAATTCTAAAGATTCTAATTCGTCAGTTGGAAAATTCAGTTTATATCTGTCGTAAAGCTTGTTGTTGAGCAATTGAAAAAAATGAAGTTTGAATATTTCAGAATATCTGTCATTAATTTCGGAAGATATGTTATCAATAATTTGGATGAAAATTCTTTTGTATTCCGTACGAGCACACGAAACATTTCGTCTTAAGCGAGGGGCAGTATTGTTTTGAGATGCAACGACATATATTTGATTAAATTGCGATTGAAAATCCGTACTCAACCAATTATGAAATTCTTTTATCTTATTGCTGCAGTAACCCACGTCGATTTGGGATTTTTGTATGATATTATATAAACTATCGGTTTTTTCAAATATTATGTGAAATACTTGTAAAAAAAATTAAAATTAAAAGATTTTAAAGAATTATAAAAAGATTCCACCGACAAATTTGTATCGCCTTCCCATTGCTGAGGATTGTCAGCCATTTCACTAAATAAGCCAATTAGATTATTTTTTTGTTCAAATATAATATTTACAGTACGCGATGAGTACGCCCAACGAGTAGCAGAAATGTGTGGTATTTTTTTATTGCAAAATTTATCATAATGAGCGGATCTTTTTGTACTGTTGCTAAAAAAATGAACCAAAGCCTGAACAGCAGAAAAAAATTAACTTATTTCACCAATTCTGCTACAAGACTTGGATAAAACTAGATTTAATATATGGGCATTACACCAAATATAAATAGCCTGAGGACAAAACTCTTTAATTTTTTGTTGCACCCCGTTTCTTACCCCAGACATGACGTTCGCGCCATCGTAGCTTTGCGCGACTAATTTATTTTTGCAGTCATAAATATTTACGTAATGCATGATAATCTCGGCAAGTACATCTGAGGTTCGATTTTCGGATACATCAATAAATCCTAAAAATCGATCATGTATATAATTTCCAGAGAAATATCTAAATATCACACATGATTGTTCTTTATTACTAATATCTGGCGTGTCATCTATAATTACTGATACAAAAGTGGACATTTTTATTTCCGATTTTATTTGATTCCTCATTACTTCCGATACGCTGCAAATAATATCGTTTTGTATTTTATTAGAAAGGTAACTAGGACCCTGTTTGTCGCTTTGCTGCATATGTTTTTCTAAAACAAGATCATATTTAGACAACATTGAAATGAGCTCTAGGAAATTTCCTCTATTAAGTGATGTTTCAGATTCATTGTGTCCCCTAAAAGCGAGTTCTTGCTGAGCTAAATAGCAAACAACATCGACTAACCGCTGCAAAACACTTCGATTATGGTTTACTTTTAAATTATGTCTAGTTACCTCCTCAGATAATTGCCGAGATATGGGTGTTTCTATTCTATGTTTACCGAAATTATGGAAACTTATTACAGCGTTCAAATGCTTCTGTTTATTTTGATGTCGTTTTATGGCGTTTGTTAAATTGTTTAAATCATCATAACCGGATGAATTCCACACATTTTTGTCATTAGAAAAAAAACGCAATACCAACAAAATAATTTATTAATATGAGAGCAACCGGCAATCCATCGAGTTTTGTATACTGACCGATTAAACTTCCTTTTATGCGATTTAACAGTTTGCGATATATTTAAATTGGGAGTAGGTCTTAGAGATGTAATCATTTCTTTTTTTTTTAATAAAATTCAAAGCGCTAACCTTTCCATTATGAAGTAACTCTTTTACACACTTTAAATCATTACAAGGAACGACATCGGCCATTTCCGAACTCATTATGACGTATGAATACGTAAGGAAATAATTAGATAATTTCCAATAATAAATAAATATGTAGATTAGGCAAATAATCAATGAATAATAATTGACTCAAATACAAAGGCATAAAAGTCGTTGAGAATAGTTTGACAGATAACCATTATGAAATACGTTCGATACAATTGCAAATTCTGCAGCACGTGTGTGTGGCTAGGTTCAGGCCAATAGAAGCTGGCTTCCGAATTTCATACAAAATGCCATATATGTACCTACTATTTTATGGTTAGAGTTATATTTTATAAGCAAAAATATAAGACATATTGCCGGAACCAGAAGCCCAAATTGAAGCCAATGAGAGCGAGCGAGATGGCTAATCTTGTATCGCCTGCACCTGCAACAGACAGGGCGAAAGCCGAATGTTTACACTCGGCTATCTCGGGTAGTACGAAAAAGCGCGCGATAATTTAAAAACAGGCATGCATTAATTTTGTATTTTTAATCATTTGGTCTAGATTTAGTCATCTTTATGTGGAGTTGTTAGGCAAGCCGGGCTTTTGGGCTTCTAGGGAAGGTCCGCCACTGAGTGTAACCTACATATGAGTAGTCCACTTGCAAACCACGTTATGTTAAAAAATTAAGTTTTTTGCCAATGGCGCATATCGGTAGAAAATTTAAAATATTATCATCCATATTTAACATAATCTGCCAAAACTCGTTAAGTTAGGAATAAAATGAAATAGAAAAATCAATACTCTTTTCTCTCAGTTTCTCCTCTCTACAGTTGGTCTGACATGTTTTCCTGTTAAAACACTAATGTGTAAAACATAAACGTCTAAAATAAATAAAATTACATTTAGCTGTAAAGAAAACAATTTAAATGAAAAATAAATAGGAAAATTAGTTTATTTCCCTATAAAATACATAAAATACACTTTAAGGAGCGATTTTTTTAAAATTAACGCTCAAAGGAAATTTCCAAATTTCAATGAAAAACAAGCTTAGCACACTAGGTACGTCTGTAGTTTTATAGCCACACTGACCCTCGAATAGCTCGGAGCTGGATACTTGGATAAGTGGTAAGGGTGGAGGAAGCGATAAGGTGCATTTGTGATAAATTTTATGACAACGCGCCCGCTGGAAGGTCAAACAGCAATTTTTTCACAAAACACAATTGTAAAAATGTTGAAAATGTTTGTTTTAGGTATTTTTATTGTGGGGGCTAAACGTACCCCTTTTGGTACTTATGGAGGAGTCTTCAAGGGAAAGAGTTCTGCCGACCTACAAACTGTAGCATGTACCGCAGCTTTAAAGGAAGCCGGAGTTTCCCCTGATAAAGTAGATTCAGTAGTTATTGGAAACGTATTGGTCGTAAGTTTTTTTTTTACATCATATATATATATATATATATATATATATATATATATATATATATATATATATATATATATATATATATATATATATTTTTTTTTTAAATTTATTTATTATGTATTTCATAGATACATTTACTATATGTATTACGGCTCTTTAGGCATGGCCTGTGTTGAGCCGAAATACTAACATGTTAATACAATTTTTTATATTTTTTTATTTATTGTTATTTGTTTGCTTTTTTTTTAATTATGTATAATTATATATAATATATTCATATGTCAGGATGTGGTCCCGTGGTTAGTGTCGCGGACTCTTGATTCAGTTTCCCGGTTCGAACCCACTCTACCACAATTTTATATCTATTTCTAACAATGAGCCGCTTAGGCTCACAGAAATAGTGTGAAGTTGAAGTATTTTTGTAAATAAAAATAACATGTATATGTAAAAAAAAATTCAAAAATCAATATAACATATTAGTGTTTTAAATCATTATTACGTAATTATAATTTGTTTTGAATTGTGATGTATCTATTATTTCTAGACATAATAATAATAATATCATATTAAGTACCTCATTTATGAATATTTTAAATAAATAAATATTTACTTTTATTATATCGGGTTGTGGTCCTGTTGTTAGTGTCTCGGACTCTTGAGTCTGAGTTTCTGGGTTCGGATCCACTCTACAACAATTTGATACATATTTTTAATAATGAGTCGCTTAGGCTTACAAAAAAGTATGAAATTAAAGTATTTTTGTAAATGATAAAAAATGTCTTTATGATTATATATTTAAATATGTTGTTAATTTAGGAAATATTTTTTACAACACCCTTATTTTCATACCGAGTCATAAAAGCTGTTTATTTTTATAACAGGAATGTTTTTATAATGTGTTAGTCAAGTGGATGTCAGTTTTCCAGGAGAAAAAAACATTAATCAAAAGAACTATGAATATTAAAAAAATCAATGATAAAGAATATCAAATTTGTCAAAAGCATGATCAACGCTGTTAATTTAAATCGTTCATAATAAACCCAAAAAACTATTACCATTAACATATTGTTATCAGGCAGTTTTTTTATTCAGAACTTAATTGGTATATTAATTAGGGTCCTATACTAATCACAAATAACCACCAACCCAATTCCAATCTGTACAATGTATTTTGGCGTCTGTCGCGCCACCAAAAGTAAGCAAATAGAATGCTTATAAACATCATCATTCCGCTCTCTACTGTAAAAGATGCTTTTAAGCGTTTCCCGCAAACAATGTGTTAAGACCTACTACAGCAGAAATAAAACTTTTGATTGGTTCCAATATTTGTAACATTTTTTTTTTTTTAATTTGAATTAGTGATATTGTCCACATTTGCCCAAAATGAGAACTAGTAAAAAAACAATTTTTCTTAATTCATGATACAAAATGTCAAATCCAGATTATTGATGGCTTTGTATCAAGTTATTATTTTTATTATTTATCTTAATCTGTTGGCAGTGTGCTGTCAAGTTTAAAATTCATCCAGTATGGTCCAACTAAATGATCTGTGTCATTTCAGAGTTCTTCTTCCGATGGTGCGTTCCTGCCTCGCCACGTGTCGCTCCGATGTGGTATCCCCATAGATAAACCTGCTCTAGGCATCAACAGGCTATGTGGCTCCGGATTCCAGGCAGTCGTCAATGGTGCCCAAGTTAGTTTGAGTTATATTTTACTAAAGTATTTATTGATATCTGTAATCCACTCTACGTTTGTTAACCTTTTGATTTGATGAGTAGCAAAATGGTCAGCACATAAGAAAACATCACCAAAATTGTATTTATTTTATATTTGACTTCAAATATCATGTATAGTTGACAATTTAATGCCAACGCATAATACTCCATTAGCGTTTGTGTATTTATTCTTCTCACAGTTTTGCGTATTCACCGATCATATTATTTTTCAATATCGTTTCAATCTTTAGAATCAAAATTTAAAAACTTTTTGATAAAACAAATGCAAATCAAAATTCATTTGTCATTTATATAACTCATTAAATAAGAAGTCTCTATATTTGCACCTTTTTTTTTAAGGAATAACCCGCAAAGCGTCTAATTTAGATGCTTGTCTGCAGGTAGGATAGTAAGGATAGGGAAAGTAAATTTAAAAAAAAACATCACAAACACCCAAACCAATTGAAAATAAATCTTTCTTGAATTCATTTTGCAATTGACGGGAATCGAACCCGCGATGTCAGTTTCGCAGTCGACCGTCTACCCAACTACTCCACGGCGCCTGTCTAGAAACATAACCTATCCACATACTGAGGAAAGACTACATAAGATTATAAAATAAGGTTATTTTTTGTTTGTTCAGTTTATTGATTCAATGGTTAGTTAATGTGGGTTATTTTTGCTTCAGGATATCCTAACGGGGGCTGCCAACATCGCTCTGACGGGGGGCTGTGACAACATGTCCCAGTCGCCCTACGCGGTGCGCGGGGTGCGATTCGGCACGACCCTGGGAATGCCGATCTCCTTCGAAGACACCCTGTGGGTCGGACTGACGGACAGCTACTGCAAGCTGCCGATGGCCCTCACCGCTGAGAACCTCGGTGAGCAGTACAAGATCCCCCGAGAGGAGGTGGACAAGTTTGCCCTGAGGTCGCAGAAACTCTGGAAGGCTGGTGAGGATATCGCCATTGATTCAATAAAAATAATTTTTGTATGTAAATATTCACAAATATAGTCATATCCAAATGATACCTTTCTTTGACTCGCTTTGAAAAGGTTATTTTTTTTTTTAAGAATTAAATATTTACTACTCTTTTTTCGCCTCCGTAGTGTAATAGTCAGCACGCTGGGCTACCGTACTGGAGGTCCCGGGTTCGATTCTCAGGGGGGTCAAATAATTATAAGCGATTTTTTTCAGTCATATTTATTCAATATTACCCTGGACTGGTACCTGAAGCGGAGGGCTAATCACCTTTCCTTTATGTGTTAACGATCAAAATAACACTGCGTTTATGTGATGCAGTGCCCTATGCACCATCAGGTGCACATAAGCGTTTAAAAAAAAATACTATTCTATATAAAATTGTTGCAAAGATCTTTCATGCAATTGTCTTTTTCTTTGTCCGTAACGTTTTTTGTCTATGATTTATAAAAATCGCTATAATCAAACCAGATTTTAATAAATTGTAAATCCAAAATTGATATATAAATTATAATAATGTAATACAGTATACATGGTAAAATAATAAACATACGGTGTTTGAAAATGATGCAGAATGCATCGAAACACGTGTCACAATAGATTTGAAGAAATAGTGGTATTTACCAAGTAAAACATAAACAAAAAGTGGATAGATAGTACCACAAAGTGACTGCCGAATCAATTAATCAAATTACATAATAAAAGCAAGAGCTAGAAGGATTGGTGTTTCATTAAAGTAAAATGTATATCGGTATGTATATAGATGTGTATGTGTGTATGTAATAAATGTGTATAGCAAGCATTGTTTGTGTTGCATCAATTAAAATGGCAGTTATTTAAAATGATTTATTAATAATAATTGTTGTTTATGTTTTCAGGTTTTGATGCAGGCGCATTCACTGCTGAAACTGCTTCTGTAACAGTTAATATTAAGAGGAAGGATGTAGAAATCAAAGTAGATGAACACCCTCGTCCAGAAACCACAATTGAAGGTCTCGGAAAACTCGCAACAGTCTTCAAGAAGGATGGAGTTGTGACAGCCGGATCAGCTTCTGTGAGTCTATCAAACATAACTTATTTATGAGGATAAATTATAAATGCATAAATTTCTGAATAAAGAGGTATTTAAAAAATAATTCAGTGCATATCAAATAAAAAAACCACAATATGGGTGGATTTACCTACTACTTCCATCCGCTTTGTCGATGGTTATAACTAGTAAATGTATAATTAAAACTTTTAAACTTTAAAGAATTTCGTTTGATCTTTTAACTTGAATTCATAAAATAGCAATTTTTAAAAATGTATTTAATTACATTGCCAATTTTGTTCACTGCTTTCGTTATTTATTCAAATGGTAGAGTATGCTAGCCTCTAAGGTTTACATGTCCTTAAACACAAACATAACATATGTGAGTTACAGAAAGTAACTATAAATGTCAAAATTTTGTTTCTTCAAGCGTACCAAAATGAGTACATTAAAAACCCAAAGAATCTGCAAATTTGGGCATTTTATATTCACAACGATGTTTTGAAAGTACTTCTTATTTATGACTTAAGAAAATAATCTTGTTATGAAATCAATGTAAATCTTATTATACATCATTATATTATCAAAGTATTAATTAGTCTTGAGGAAGAAGCTGTTTGCTTGGAAACTGGTCGAAATTATAATAAAACATCACCCCACTTCATTTGTGTATGGAAAATACTGATTCACTAAGCTTCATGTACTCCTAAGTCTTAAACAAATAAAAAGAACAATGCCAATTTGTATTATGTAATCCAAAATTTATCCGTTTAATCCGAATGAGATCATAATATTCTCTGTTCAATAAAACATTAAATAACAACATGGTTGCTTGAGGCATTAGATAACTTATTTACCTGATATTTTGCTCACGATAAAGATGTTTTAATAATATGTCTAATATTTGGACTTTGGCCATTATATGATAAGGTTTGCTGAATACCCTAGTCATCTCTCGGGTCAAAGGTAAAATATAGATAAGGATATTTGCAATAAACCACAAATAATAAAATTCATCTATGTTTTCTTTGTATATTATGAGGTTTATTTTTGATAGCAGATAAATGAATAATCAGAAACGATCACAAGACAATCGGCACTATGTTATTTAGCCCTAGATAACTAAACATTCGTCCACGTGACGACGCCCTTCTCCGAAAAAGTCAAGTGCACTTACTTCCCTGCACCCCGCACCCGCAAGGCTTTGTTTACGGAATAGTGATTTATTGTTAAATGTCTCTTACGTTAATTCCTAATAAACCAAACTTAAGTGTCATGTAACCGGTTAGTATTTTTAATAAATACTTTTGATAATTTTCACTTTTATAATTTTTAGTTTGTTTTGACGAATGTTTAATTACTATGTACATATCTTTAAATATAGTTTAGTTTTCAAGGGTTAAATATATGTTTAAAAATGTGGAGATATAAGAGAAGAAATTTTACTGATATTAGATATGAGTTAGCTCAACATCTAGAAGGCTGTGAAAGTGTAAATTTAAATGATGGATGCCATATTTTGTTCACCGGCAATAAAACTAGATTGTAGACGCTGTCTTTTGTTGAGAGTTGCAAATTTTGTCCTTTCCAGGGTATTTGCGACGGAGCCGGGTCCATCGTGCTGGCAAATGAAGAAGCGATGAAGTCCCAGAACCTCACTCCCCTGGCACGCCTGTCAGGGTGGGCCACCGTCGGAGTGGAACCCAAGATCATGGGCATCGGTCCAGTCAACGCCATTCAGAATCTCCTTAAGGCTACCAAACTGACCCTCAACGATATTGACCTCATTGAGGTAAGATTACAAATCAATTTATCTAGTTGGAAAGTCGAATAAGAGACTGTGTAATAATAAACTTTCCATTACAATGTCTATTATTTTTATTACATAAAACAATAAATAATTGGAAGGAAAGAACAACTATCAAAGTGACATTTCTTAGCAAACAAAACTGTAAAGAAAGTAAATACATAGATTGTGGAGTCTTTACTATCCAAATTTTTACTTATTGTTTTTTTTTTGCGATGAGTACTAAAAATTTACTAGAAAACTTATGATTTCAACTAGCTTACAATTCAACTAAGAGGATCGCCCGGATATATTTTTTACAGATTTTTTAATTGAAAGATCAAATGTTAACTGGATTTATGAATACTGGTATAATTTCTGATGTTTAATTAAGAAAGGTGTGTTGAGATGGTTTGGACATGTAGAACGAATGAGTGAGGAAAGAACGGTAAAACAAATTTATGGGGTGAATATTAGTTGGAAAAGAAGCAGAGGAAAACCGAGAAAAACATGGCATGATCAGGTATGCCAAATACTTGAAAGTGGTCAGGTTAGGAGTCGTAACAATTGGCGGGTATGTATGAGGAGATGCATGAACGTGGAAGAGGTGAAGAATGTTTGCAAGGACAGAGTGGTGTGGCGCTCTATTCTCTCTGCCTACCCCTGCGGGGAAGCGGCGTGATGGTTAGTTAGTTTTTTTTTTAAATTGTAAAATGTAGATACTTTAATAAAAATATTGCCAATTATTTAAAAAATGTATTTAACGCAACTTTTAAACGATATATGTATTGGGTTTAATAATCTTCATAAAATGTTTCTAAATTTAATATCATAACATTGTCAAAACTTTTAATTCACAAACAATTCATAACTATAAAGGAAAAGAGGTTGACAATATCAACTATTATCTGATGCAGTAAAAGTAGAAAAAATGACATTTTATTCTGCAAAGAAAATACGACTAATATATATCTGACCTTAAATTACAACCATGCACTGTGTTGCCGATTAATAAACAGTAATGCTAGCGACATCATAAATAAGTAATAATTAATAATGCATTCCTAATTATTATAATTGTTTTTTTTTCAGGTTAATGAGGCGTTTGGAGTTCAGACATTGGCTTGTGCTAAGGCATTGAATTTGGATATGGAGAAACTGAATGTAAACGGAGGTGCAATCGCTTTAGGACATCCTCTGGCTGCTTCTGGTGCCAGAATCACAGCTCACCTGGTCCATGAGCTTAAGTATGACTAGTTACTTACATATTTTTAAGCAACACAATTCATATACAGTAGCACCCCAAACAAAGTGCAATTTGTGTTCATTTAAAGGTAAATCTTGAAAATAAAAGTAAAATCTAGGTTAAAGCCACATAAAATTGGTAGATGCAAGATAAAAAATCATAAACCCAAAATTTAGAGGCAAGATTATCAGAATTCTCTACTGGCAGTTTTTGAAAACTAAACATATATTTTTTAAACCCTTATCCGCACCCAATGGTGCATAGGGCACTGCATCGTAGTGACGCAATGTTGTCTTGATCTTTAATTGCATGAAGGTAAGGTGATCCGCCCTGCGCTTCTTGAACCAGTCCAGGGTGATATTAAATAAATAAAAGAGTGAAAATCAACCATATTTATTTTGACCCCTCTGGGAATCGTACCCAGGACCTCCACCACGATAGCCAAACACCCTAACCATTACACCACGGAGGCGGCGCACTTTGTTATATAATCACTATATATCTTTTAATATAATTATAATGTCAACTGGTTTTTTAAGCAAATAGTTTCTTCCTGAACACTGTCTACATTAAATATCAAATATTTGGCAGTTGGCAGTCTTGGGTAGAAATCTTAAGTGGCTATTTTTATGTTGGTAAGCAGTAAAAGACAGTTTTTTTTGTGAGCTATAAACATTTTTTTAAACTACATATCTCTCTCGGTCAAAGTAATTTAATTTAGTATAGGTAGATGTCTCGACTTGAGATGAAACATCTATACTTTTTTATACAAAAGAAGATTGGAATCTAAGCATCCCAAGGCTTACGACCTGGCATTTGCGTGGCTTAAATGATCGCTTTATACACTTGTGTAACATTCACCATTCTGCCCATTATTGAACATCCATATTGCAATATTTTTTTTAACTATACGAGCATTGCATATGTACATATGCAATGCCCGCGGATTCATTTCACATACTGGTTTTTATTTTAAAGATTTGTAAGTATGGCTAATAGTTACGCCATCAGTTTAGAAATTTGTGGTGTATATCGTAGTCATACAGGAGAAAGTGACCAAGTGCATTTTTTACAAAAACGTGATCATTGACTATTTGATATCTTACTAGCTTAATATTGCCCTGAAAAAATCCCAAAAGATTTTAAACTTGAAAGTATAATATATTGACTTGTTAAAAATGACTAATTACATTGATGATTATTTTATTGCCAAGCAAAAGTGACTTAAATGGCCCTCCTGAACATTTTACATTTTGTTAGTTGGTCATTTTCTCCAGTACGACTACAATATGTATATAGCTCACTCCAGTTACCAATCTTTTGTCTGATAGAATAAATAATAGGTTGTTAATTTTATTTAAATTTTGTTCCTCAGGCGCCGAGGATTGAAGAGGGGAATCGGATCAGCATGCATCGGAGGAGGACAAGGAATCGCTTTGCTTGTAGAAATCCCTTGAAGAATCTACAAATTACTCCCAAGCCTATATATTACAAACAAGTTCTTCCTTCCACTCTTTATCTCTTTATCAGGAAACAAATAAGATTATATCAAATATTTTATCATATAATTATAAAACATATTGAATACATGGAGCACAAATTAATACCTTAATACCTCGATTTTTTAAAATACTTATATTCTTATGACTTCCAGGGTATGAAGAAGCATCTATTTACTTCGATTGATGATAACAATTGCTAAACACATGTAAATGCTACTAATTCAATCATATTTAGATATTTTTTTTTATACTGTTTTTTGTTAATGCCTTTTCAAATCAATTTTTACACTCACAATAGCCCAAATTTCTAGTTCATTTTGGACTTTGTCGACTATACCCAATTATTCTACAAACACAAACTGAATCAAATTTTATCTTTATCACCCTGTGTTTCAAAGTCTAAAAAATTAACATTGCTCAATAAATAATAATAAAAATATATGTAATTTTTTTAATGTTTAAATTAATAATACCCATGTTTTCTCTTTTTTATTTATTGTGCAGTTTAAACAGTTAAACTATATAGTGCCAATACTTCTCAGCAAGCAATGCAATCACATGTGTAGTAAAATTACAAATACGTATTTCATTATAATTTCGGAATTTTAACTCGACTAAAAAGGAAGCGTATTTTAATGTTTATACTATTTTATACTCGTTTATATTATTATTCAATTTTTTTTTAAAATAAAATATATGAAATAACAATGTTTTTTTATGAGACAGGAAAAGTCTGGCCATTTAAAGGTTTTTTTTCTTGGTTTAAGTGACATACTGTGTAACATTCATCATTGTGCCCTTGATTGAACATTTCTAATTAAATGAAGTAATTGAACTGAAATGTTTATCAATATCAATCCATAAACTCTTAAGTAATTACAATAATTCACACATATTTTTTTCACCTATATGTGATTTATATGTAAGTTGAGGGCAAAATGCTATACTCTACATTGACTACGATAAAATTAATATGGTTAAATAAATATCCTGGTTAATGAATAAATATCACAAAATGCATGTTTTGCAATACCTGCCTGAAGCTTACTAAGCTTTTGTACATTAAAAAAAACTTCACTATGAATTTACCGTGCATTATAAAAGTGGCCAGAGACGCACATTTGATTCCTGGGGTAGTTAGCCCCTATAATATGACCGGCTTATATAAATCCAATAGAGGACAGTTTAGTTGTTTTAACCTTTTAACCGCGTTAACTTTGTTCCTGAGAGACGCCCGTGCGCGGCGGTATTTTGCGGTTTTTTTAATGATTACTTTTATCATGTATTTAGTTAAGAAACGATTTATTTTCCTAACAAAAACGTTCAGTGGGATTCATTGTGCCTTTTTGGTACTCTATAATACACTTGTGTCACTTTATTCTTGAAATATATCGTAATATAAACAAATAAGATCGTAACATACATAAATCAAAGCACACGTCGTGTGTCACTCTTACCCACTGGAGATGCGTAGCGTCAAGAGTGAGACAGATGTAGGGCATGATTATGGCGCGGACTAATTATCGACCTCAAGAAAAATCAGGGATCTGTTCTTTTATTTATCCTTGTAATACTAGTCAGATATTTCAACAGATGTCATAAGGCCAAGGATTGACGTATTATTTTATCCAAAGTTCCACACTATGAATAAATCCCTCCAAGTTGAACTGAGGTTCGAAACTTGGAGCAAAGTAAAAACACATACGCTTATGTCAGCCGCGTATGGGGCATGTTTTGTGAAAACACATACGGTTATGCGAGCCACGTGGATCCGGTTAACGAATCAAATCAACTGTTTATGTTTTGTCATATTGTGTTGCGTCTTGTGGTAAACATGTAGAATCGTTTTTAGAAATTAGGTAACACCACTGATTTGTGCATTTCGAATTTTGAAAGACCTGCATCATAGGTATTTTTAAACATCTCGATATTAACCCACTTTCCGGTTTAAGCAACCACGGTAAATCAAGAGTCTACTGGACTACAATATTTTCATACACTGTACTTCTAGATCGTTAGTGCACAACCAGTGTTAAAGGTAATTTGTAGTACAATTTGCCAGAGATAAGCATTTCATTCAATTATATTTTATTTCAATATTATAATAAAGAGTAAAAAAGATAAACCCTTCATAATTATTAATCAAAATTAACAACATGTTGATTAAAGAATTTTTATTAATAATTTTTAAAAATGTTATAAAATACATATCACACAACTGTAAAAAGAAGTCAAGTTACAGCTAGTTCCCTGACACTTTGATCGGCATTAATGACTGATGAAGCTTAGTGATGGCCGTATGAACTATGTGCTGGAATGTTTCATCTTCTTCGCATTCAACTTCCTGAAAAAAATTGTAAATACAAATGTACATGGATATTATTTATAAGTTAAACGCAGCGATCCCGCAGTCTTTACTGAGATTAATCTTGCATAAAACTAATTGTGAGGCAAAAGTTTAGTTTGGACATGTGGAGCGTATGAGTGAAGAAAGAACGGTTAAACAAATTTATGAGGCGAATGTAGTTGGAAAAAGAAGCAGAGGACGACCGAGGAAAACTTGGCACAATCAGGTATGTCAAATACTTGAAAGCGGCCGGGTCAGGAGTCGTAATAATCGTCGGGTATGTATGAGGAGATGCATGAATGTAGAAGAGGCAAAGAATGTTTGCAAAGACAGAGTGGTGTGGCGTTCGATTCTCTCTGCCTACCCCTGTGGAGAAGCGGCGTGATGGTTAGTTAGTTAGTTAAGTTTACTAAATAAAGGCCCACCACTGTAAGAAATCAAGAAACATGGAGTATAGCACGAGGAAAGATGTCAGATAACGGATAATGAATTTGAGAAGTTTTTTCTTCTCAAACATAATTTTTTTCAAATACATTTACATATATGTTTGTTAGACTAGTTGAAGTTAATTCAATTTTTTATCAACAAGCCACGCTACTAAAAATGAGTACTAAAATAATTGGTTTGGCCGGTACTTATCGGTAGTACGTTTTGAATTTCGAACGACGCCCGACTGCCAAAATAAAAGACAAAAACAAAAGTACAAATAGTTGCAATTTAAAAGTACAAATTGCAACTATTTGTACTTTTGTTTTTGTCTTTTATTTTGGCAGTCGGGCGTCGTTCGAAATTCAAAACGTACTACCGATAAGTACCGGCCAAACCAATAATAATAAATTGAAATATTTGTATGTAAAATCGCAAATATTTCTATTTTGCATTTGGCACTTACAAGACTTAGTAAATCAATGTTTGCTTTCTTCCCATCGACAGTGATAACTATTTTGTCTCCTTTGAACATTTTCGGAACGGCGTCTTCACCAAACATCTCTTGAAGCATTTCAATAACACACTCCTGGAAGCAAATAAAAGACTATTAGAAGTGCAAATAATTTTTGTAGACCTATTTACAATGGTTTTGTTATAATATGCTCATACTCAACGCTTGTTTTTTGGCATGGTCATTTTTAAACTTACCTTAAAATGCATTCTATCCAATTTCTGCATAAGTGGCTGTGTTTTTGGGGTTGGTAAGAGAGAAGCGTTCATAACGCCAGCGACTATCGCATCCGCATACATGTCCGTTACAGGTTGGGCAACCCACTGAAACAACATTCATAGTGCAATTAGGTATTGTCTCGCTTTTTTATGGCAAATAAATTCAGATAAAAAAATCACTATTTTTATTGAAATCTGTAAAGAAATGAGGTATAAATAAAGGATTAAATTCTAGTAATTTGAATTCCCGCCATTACATCTAAATCAGGAGGCCACTTGGTGTGACATCAGTACATGTCTAGCTGCAAGACTTGGCTATTTGTTGTCTATGGTCCCCGGGCTGTACTGTTATTGCGGGGTTGGCAAACCATGTTTTAAGTAATTTGAAGAAAGAGTAGAATCTGCTGGTTTTAAAACAGCATTGATACCAACTTTAAAAACACACATTTGTAGTAGTGTTTTTGAATAAGCAAATTTTGCAAGTGGAAATATTTCATGGATTTTTATAAACAAATTTCATTGCAAAGAGAATTTATTATTTAAAAAAAAATCTCTATTTGAATACTACTCGGATATTCTTACTGCATGATGATACCTGATTTCAGACACTATATGAATAACACCCCGCCTTACACTGAATACCATATGATGTATAAACTCTTACCTCAATTGTAATGTTTTTATTGTTGATTAATAGATCTATACATTTGTAGAGTTTCCACTTTGATTCATTTCCATCGACTAATTCTATTGTTCCCGCTAACTGAGTCAACATGTGCTTCAAGAGAGGAATGGATCCCGCATAGTGAACCGACTGCCTCTGAGTCACTTCAGATTGACTCAATTCCGTGTACTCTATAAAATTACAAATAATAAAAATTAGTTAGGCAGAAATATAATTTGGAATTATTCTTAGACGTAGACAGACATAAATTAGATTATTTTAACTTACTGTTGAGATCTTCTGGGGCTAATACGTGGTAGTTAAAATTCCTTTTAACGATGAGTCCAGATAAAGCCTGTTTGGGCTTTGGGCCTTCCATGGCAAGACTTCCAACCACCTACAAGTCCAGTCATCAAGTAGATAAAACATTTATACATTTATATTACATGAAGCAATAGGATACAATAAAAATTTAATAATTTGTAATGTTGGTTCCAAAAATCACATTTATTATTTATTTATACTCATAATTCATAAAATCTCTTAATTTATAAATGGTAATTGAGACTCCAACAAGTTAATTTGCAACAAAAAAAAAAACTCGATAAGGAATATTACATATGCACTATATAAACACATTGTTGCAATTTAAAACATGGTAACAATGTTTTTTCAATCTCGGCAATATAAAAAAAACATATATATTTAATATTTAAAACATTTACTTTGCGATTAGTTATTTTTAATTTTTAACAAAAATGTTAGTGTGTAACCTCTCACAAAAGGAGTGGTTTTCGCTTACTAACATTTTTGTTAAAAGTAAAAAAAAAATACTAAAAACCTACAAGGTTGAAAATATGCGCAGATTATGTATCGAAACAAATAATAATTGTGCTCTTGAGATGAGCTATGCACCTTGGGTTTATTGTTATTATTATTATTTGCAAGTTGCAAACCTTGGCTGTTTTGTGTCCTCGGAATACCAGGCGTACGGCGTGTGTATTTCTGGGACTGTGTAGAGTGAGAGCAGTGCCGTGTTCCCTCTGTAAAGCTCCGCGAAGTCGAGACATCTCATTCTGCTCTCCGTGGACAAGAACCTAGTGGCAATAATTGATTCCATCAGGGCTTAGTTAAGTTTTTTCAAAACCTGTTGAGCGGGACACTCCACGTCTCCACACTTGAAAATTTTAAAATGTTCTTTATAGATTTTAATGTTCCAAATCTGGCAACAAAATCTTATTGTTTTTTATCATTTAAAAATAAAACTCATCAAGTGCAGAACTATCCTCATGACACAAGATGAGTTTTACTTTATGGCAATGATATTGGAGTAAAATATGAAAAATCTCAATTTTTCGGATTAATTTCCTATGTTTGTAAATTTAAACCAAATAAAAATAAATTCAGAACATACCACATGAGGGGGTTTCAATATCCTGATGAATTCTGAAGTTTGCTGATAATCTGTGTGCGCTGAGAAAGAAATGTAATCTACAGACATCTTGAGTGGTAATTTTTGACCTGACATCGTAGTCACTTCATCTGGCTCCGAAAGAATTGTCTTTGCCAATGTTCCCTCCACGCAATAACCTGAAAAATGAAACAAAACAATATCAATTTAATTAAACTATAAACATTAATTCATCCATGTTTTGTGTTTTATCATATGATATATTATTTTTATCTTACCAGCAATTATAACACCATTTTTGGGATCTGTACACCATGACTCAAACAGTTCCCTGGAAAGTCCGGATTGCATCATTCCCGGAGAGGCCATGATAACACATGGACCAATATCATCGAAGTGATCGATGCCCTGAAACCAGCATAACTCTATACATATGTATATTGAATTCAGTTTAAAAATTTTATTTACATTTTTACCCCTGAAAATGTAAGCAAATGTGAAATTTACTCCAGGTAAAAATTGAGCTACCAAGTGAGATAAATAAATAGTCCCAACCGTAATTTTGTGTCCATGGGGGATATAAAAGCAGAAGTGACTATTTTCAATACTTGAAAATTTGTAGTAACCGATAATATTTTATTCTGTCTTTTTTCAATAATACAAAAAAGGTTTTTTTAAACATAAATTAACTCATTGAATAAATGTTTTCATTTTTGTATTTTTACTTCTACATTTCTGTATGGCGTGAATTATACAACAATCGTTAATTATCAACTAAAAATGTTAATTTTTGCATGTATAGCACTCACATAAGCTGTTTTAAAATGAGGAAAACAGAAATATTGTAGCAAAATATGTATAATAAATGTTTATGTAATTTCGTAAATATTTTTATATGAATATAAATAATTATTTTAAATGGCTAATTACTACAATATATTACTTGGCTTATTAAGTGCAATGTACCTACATTATATTTAATTACAATAATAAGAGTGAAACAACTAACCCCATTTTATTTTTGTCAACATTTTTTTTTTTAATCATGGCAACCGTTACATGTCAATGTCAAAAAGGCGGCAATTAATTTGAGTAATTACATACAAATATGCCTGTATTTTGTTATCAAATAAATTGATAGGTAGAGATTAAAATAGAATTTGTTCATTTTATATCCTTCAGCGACAGTAGTTGATAAGTTTGGAGTTCAAGGGTAAATTTGATATTAATGAAAATCAAGTTTTAAGGTTAGAAATATTTAAGTTTTTCATTTTTATTTCAAGTTTTACATGGAGGCAGAATAAAAATAATTATATATAAAATATATATTCTGCACCATATTGTAATAACACATATTTATTACTTTTGAGCTATCAACATTTGAGTATATTTTTGATATATTTTTAATTTGTATATTTTTGTCGCTTTATGTATTTACTAAACATATGACAACTATATCATTGTGTTATAACTAAACTTCTATAATATTTCACATTTAGTTTAAGTAAAAAGAGCCCGTGGTAAAATAAATACATTTGAAAATACAAAGTTGCGATGCTCCTTTATAAATGGACCCAAATGAGGGAAAAACAAAATGAAACAACACGACACCAAATAGTGATAATTTATGATTGCCGAGCATTTTTTCAGCACCCGAAGAAACAATGGGGTGGAAAGATTCTTTAATATATTTCCTCGAGGAAAACAGAGGTCTGGTAGTTCTAGTGTTCTGCCTTCCGGCAAGTTTCATTTTCGAAATTGTACTCCAAACAAGAAATTGGTTTTATCAAAAAATATTCAGCAGTCCTGACTATCACGACAGAAGAGTGAGAACTATTCAAGATAAGGTAAAGTATTAAATTAGAGATATGTAAAAACCAGTATTAAAAAATATACAGCATGAGAACTAAATTTTTAATGCTATTGCAAAGTTTGTAGATGCAAATTTTATATTTTAGTAACAATAATTTTTATATATACAGAAGCTACATCAGTCTAGTTAAACTCTTCAGCAAAATTTAGCACCCAAACGGAATCAAAGCAATAGAATGTCTATATATATATTTCTTTTTTGTGTAAATTTATAATTCAGATTTTTTTATGGATAAGTAGTGATTTGTGATACTGCGTTTAGAAGCTAAATAAATAAAAAGTTAGATATATTTTCTAAACTAATCAAGTCTACTTTCTTAACCTTTCCCTTACGGTGCTAAAAAAACTTCTGCATGCAAAAATGATATGTATTTTGTACACCATATAAAAAATATCATTTGAAAACGGGAAAAATGTGAATATTCCCAAATGTTGCTTTTTATTGACTATACTTGATGTTGCAATGTAACACTTTTGAAATGTTAGCTCTGGTAAGTATCTGAAAACGAGAATTATACTACTAATATACTACAAATAATTTACATAATTATATTATGGAGGAATACAAATTGAGGAATACATTCTGAGCCTGTATCTATCATATTTTATATTGATATTCTTATTTTTAAAGTCGAGTTGTAGTAAATACATATCACCGGGAGGGAAAGGTTAACTTGCGAAATCTTAATTTTACTAATGATTTCACCATTAACATTTTATAATTGCCGATAAATAAATCAAGTTGTTGCGATGTTCATGGTACTGTCTTACTAGGGTTTTAAATCAACACTACTAACTTTAGGAGAGCAATTCTCCCATCAACAGGTGAACTGAAGTCTTATAATATAAGAATGTGAAAATATCCTTAGAAACGACACTGGACTCTTATTGTAATTGTAAAACGGTAATACATACTTGAAAACAAGATATTTTATTCTGGTATGTAGTAATAAAGTTGTTTCATTTTTTTTAAGGACACTAATCGAAAATTACAATATTGTCTTTTTACAGGTATCAACATGGAACAAACTACCAAAAGAAGGCAGGAAACTTCTATGTACATCTCGCCCCAACTGGCTATCTCTGTCTACCACATTTTACCGCAAGGACTTGTGTCATCAAATTCCTATTCCTCTATATGATATCCTATCCTTCAACGAGAAAGAGCGGACAGTTAGAGTCGAGCCGATGGTCACTGTTGGAGATATAACCAAATATCTCATTCCTAAGGGCTATACACTGGCCGTGACATTGGAAATAGCCGACGCTACTCTTGGCGGTAAGTTATGGTTGTATTATTTTATTTTATTTAGGAATTTTACACAATATGTAGTTACATCAATCAAGTCATTCATTCATGTAACAGAAAAGTATGATTTTATTTTAATATTATCTCTTATAAAGATAAGAATCTCAACGTACATCTAATCGTATACATAATTGAATAGAAACAGATTTGCAAGCAGTTTATTTTACACCTGTTGCGTGATTAGCTTTTTGAATATCCTTATCTCACGTACCTTTATAATTTTGTTTTCAGGTCTGGCTATGGGAACTGGAATGACTACACACTCCCACAAGGTAGGACTATACCATGAAACTATCACCAAATTTGAAGTTGTGATTGGAAATGGTAGTTTCATCGAAGCCACCGCTGACAACGAGCATTCCGATCTCTTCAAGACACTTCCCTGGTCACACGGGAGCCTCGCATTCCTCGTTGCCCTAACGCTTAAAGTGGTGCCCGTTAAACCTTATATAAGGATGAAATACATCCCAGTATCTGGCCAGAAACAATACTGCGACAAGATAAGAGAGGTATCTGGTGCAGATGGTAAAACTCCCGTTGAAAAATTGCCAAATTACGTTGAAGCAACAATTTACAGTAAAGACAAAGCGGTGATAATGATAGGCGATTACTCGGATTATAATGAAAAATTACCAGTAAACACTTTGACAAACTGGTATAAACCGTGGTTTTATAAGCATGTGGAAAGCTTTCTTAATAAAGGAGAGTATGAAGAACTTATACCTCTAAGAGAATATCTCC